>NW_011495013.1:6680430-6690204 GCF_000754665.1 Bison bison bison
CTTTGTTAAAATTAAAATTAACTATCACAGAGCATTAAAATTACACTCATTTTATACAGAGGCTTTCTACTAGATGTAAACCAGAAGTATTGCAGACTATTTAAAAAGAGTCATTTTCTGTGTCATTCTCTGTTGTTTCTTAAATGACTTAAAATGATCTTACCACCCATCTGTATGGCATGCCCCTCATTTGGAGGGAAATTAGTGCAACAGGAAGTGTAATGAGCAATAGCAGTCTGTGCTCTGCCCCAGACCTTGGCATGTCACTAATATCCATGAGCCTTATTTTCTGAATTTCAAATGCAGGTATTGAGATAGAGTATTTCTGAAATTTCTATTCCCTAAAATACTGTGCAGTATCCTTCATTTGTACATGTAGAATAGATAGCACATCACTTAGTAAATATCTGAGAATGTCTAGATTCTCATTACTAAAAGAATGATCTTGTTCATCACAATGTTCTGTCTTTATAAATAAGGTCAGTCTGAACTTCTATCGACATCACCAATTCAAAAGATGGTCAAGCTTATGGGGAAATTGGGGAATTCACTTTAATATTGCCTGTAATGGAAGATTAGGTGCAATAGAGTATGTGAAATTATCAGATATTCATGAATAATAGGCTACTCTGATCTCTCCTGCTAAAGTGCTACAGAAAAGTCTTGATTGATAGTACACTATTACAAAGGAAAAGAAAAAAAGACGGATATTCCTGCTTCCTACAAGTCTTTTGAAAGCACACCTGAATAAATACAGCCCTAGATGAAGTGAGGAGACCATTAGTCTTGCAATAGATGGATTCTCAATGATTTAATGATGACTCTGGCCATGATCCCTGGAGAAGGAAATGGTAACCCACTTCAGTATTCTTGCCTGGAGAATCCCCATGGACAGAGGAGCCTGCCAGGCTACAATCCACAGGGTCGCAAGAGTCAGACATGACTTAGCGACTAAACCACCACAGGCCATGATAATGTCCTCAGCTCTGCACAGCATAGTGGGCAACACCAACTTATGCTTCCCATTGCAAGTTTTACACTTTACATTTTGCAGATTGTCATTAATTATACACATGAACACACACACATGACTTATGTATAACTACAAAGGAGTAGTAACTTGTGATTTGTAACTTCCAGCATTTCTCAATGTCTTGTTTTGTGAAATGTATGCTCTTCTAAAGCTGATGATTACATATGCCACCTGATTTTCCTAGTGAGTATCATAATAAAGTAACGAATGTGCATCAAAAGCTTCACATTTAAGTCCTGAGATTAGAGGCTTACCCAGGCCAACTGATCAGGAGCTAAAGTGGGGCTGTCCTCTTTCAGATCTTCACTGTGTCTTTGGTCAGGCACGCCAGAGTTGGCCAGTGCGGCTTCACATTGCCCATCCCTACCCAAGATTCTTCATCTTCTTGCTTGACACCAGAACTTACTAAGAGCTGGCTTACTTGTCCTTTGGAATTTTGGATCCCACCCTGGGAATCTTGATGCCCTGTGCTCATTCTTACTACTTACCACTCAATAATTGTTCTGGATTTTCTCTAGGCCTCTAGTCATCTTATTTTTTGATCAGAGATATACCTCAATAGAGAGTCTGCACAGCCAGCCACCTGCTTTAGGTCTCCAGTCAATTCACTCTTGTCTCCCAAGCCCAGAATATGGACTGTAACAAAGTGTCGTCTCATAGGATAAAAATTATCAGCTGCAAAGGAGAAAAAAAAATTAGAAAAGAAATACAGTTTGATTCCTTTAAAATAAAACTGATTATTTTTTAATTAAAAGGAATTCTTAGAGTAAGTTATCAATATGAATGTAAAGTAACTAAGGTTTCTTTCATGGAGGATAAATTAAACTAAAAGTCTCAAGGACAAACATCAATAACAGCTTAAATAAATAGAATGTGTTGAACTGAAATGTCATGCCATTTCTATTTCAGTCTTCTGTGGGAATGTTTCTGCCAATATGTGGTTTTGGCTTTATAAGGCAAATACAGGGAGGCTGTTTTTTGTTTTCTAGATCTTTAACTGGTTATCAGTATAACCTAGCATCACTGAAACCTGATCCTGTCTATTTTCACATATGCCTTCAAACTAGACTTCCCTCTTTCTGCATTTCAAGGTCAACATCCCATAAAAGTAAATGCAAGATACCAAAACATCTCTGATGCCTGTTCTCTCTCTCTCGATGTGTTTTAATGCACTGAATAACCAGATCTGATATCAATAATCTTTCCCTAGAGTCTGTTTATACAATTCATAGAAGCATTTAGCATAGCACTTGGCACAAAATAGAATTTTGTAATGGTAGCTATGATTAGTTTGGGGCTTCTCTCACTGCCTGATTCTGAGCCTCTCATCCCTCAGGCTTAACTGTTTTCTTGTTCTAAGGGATTTAGAATGAGTCATAAATAGCATAGCTCAGACACCCAGAGTGTTCCCTGGCAGAGCCAGGAAAAGTCCCCTTCAAGATGAGGCAGGACAGTGACCCTCCATTTGCACCTTTAAACTGGCCTCTGTGCCCTACGTGGGTTCTACATGGACAAAACTGATTTCAGCTGATATTGTCAATTACCAGCTTTGGGCAATTTATAAACAGTGCGTAATTTATAAACCCGTGAGTCTCTGCTTCTCTTCATTTGAGATAGCTATAGTAACTTATTAGATGATCTGGGGCGAAATGCCTAGCTGACTCTTCCTCACTTTCCTCATCACTAAAATGGAATTGGACTTGTCACTATTAGATAATCTCTAAACTTCCATCTAGATCTAAAATTTTGTTAAATTTTTGTTCACTGCCAGATGATTAAAAATATCTGTAATAAAAGTCAACCACTTATATAATATTTTTCCCCTTTTGAGATTGGAAGTTTAATGAAAATAATCTATGGTAATATTCTGTATTAGATTTTGTGGCTTTTGTCTATATTTTAATCTGTGAACACTTTTTTGGCTTCCAAAACAAGTGAAAATAAGATTCACAAGCAGACAACATTCACTCTGTATTAATGCAACACTTAATTTTCTGTGTTCCTTGATTCACAGATCTCTTATGACAATAAAAGCACTTTCCATATTGGCATTTGAGAGAGATGGAAACAGTATATTGAACTAGTGTAAATAACAAATTTAGAACAGCAGATTCTCTGCAAAAAAGAAAAAAAATTCTCACTTCTCAGATCTTATTTTTCAAGGGAAGGACAGATTATATTGAATTATTTTAGTTATTGTTGCTGCATAACTGCCCAAAATCTGGTGTCTTAAAACAATAGTTCTTTTTCTCAAGGTTGTCTGGTGGGTTGGTGATCTGAGTAACTCTTTGGCTGATCTAATCCGGAGTCACTCCCTTGGCTGCAGTTATCTGCTGACCGAAATGAAGGCTTCATCCACATTTGCAATTTGAGTTGGCTCTACCTGTCATCTCCAGCTGGCCTGTCACCTCCACAACCTGGTAATCAAGGGTTCTGAGGAGGCTAGAGCAGAGGCTTCAACCTCTCTTAAGGCCTAGGAGAGCTTGCATTGTGGCTTCTGACACATCCTATTGGTCAAAGCAAGTCACAAAACTAGTATGCCAGATACAAGAAAGTGAAGAAATAGACTCCAGATCGTTAAGGGAGGAGTAGCAAGTCACACTGTCAAAGGATGGGACACAAGGAGGAGTCATTTACTGTAACAATCTGTCATGACAATATACTGTTTCCATAAAGACACTTTGGAAAGAACTCTTTTATCCCCATGGTCTTAATACCCTTGATTTTACATACTATGTTAAATGAACAAGAGTTCTTATCATTAGCGAAACTCAACTCTCAGACCACCATATCTGACCACCTTACCTGCCTCCTGAAAAATCTGTATGCAGGTCAAGAAGCAACACTTAGAACTGGACATGGAACAACAGACTGGTTCCAAATCGGGAAAGGAGTACGTCAAGCCTGTACAGTGTCACCCTGCTTATTTAACTTATATGCAGAGTACATCATGAAAAATGCCATGCTGGATGAAACACAAGCTGGAGTCAAGATTGCTGAGAGAAATATTAATAACCTCAGATATGCAGATGACACCACCCTTATGGCAGAAAGCAAAGAGGAACTAGTCTCTTGATGAAGGTGAAAGAGGAGAGTGAAAAAGCTGGCTTAAAACTCAACATTCAGAAAACTAACATCATGGCATCCAGTCTCATCACTTCATGGCAAATAGATGAGGAAACAATGGAAACGGTTACAGGCTTTATTTTGGGGAGCTCCAAAATCATTGCAGACAATGACTACAGTCATGAGATTAAAAGATGCTTGTTCCTTGGAAGAAAAGCTATGACCAACCTAGACAGCATAATAAAAAGCAGCGACATTACTTTGCTGACAAAAGTCCATATAGTCAAAGCTATGGTTTTTCCAGTAGTCATGTATAGATGTGAGAGTTGGACCATAAAGAAAACTGAGCATCGAAAAATTGATGTTTTTGAACTGTGGTGTTGAAGAAGACTCTTGAGAGTCCCTTGGAAATCAACCCTGAATATTCATTAGAAGGACCAATGCTGAATCTGAAGCTCTAATACTTTGGCCACCTGATGTGAAGAGCTGACTCATTAGAAAAGACCCTGATGCTGGGAAGGATTGAAGGCAGGAAGAGAAAGGGATGACAGAGGATGAGATGGTTGGATGGCATCACTGACTCAATGGACATGAGTTTGAGCAAGCTCCAGGAGACAGTGAAGGACAGGGAAGCCTGGCGTGCTGCAGTATCTGGGGTTGCACAGTCGGACATGACTGAGTAACTGAACAACAGCAACGTATTCAGATAGTACAGAGACATAATAAAGATAACTACTTTCCATTTTTCAGATGTTGAGGATTCTTAGTCAGACATTTAGTTGCTTCAAGATAAATTTGTGGTCTTTGGGAATTGGCTAGTTGTTCTCTTGTATTGTAAATGGAATTTCCTTCCCCCAAATCTTTTTTAGTTTCCTTCAGGAAAGTCATTGGTTACATAATTCTTAAGCTATGTTATCTAAAACAGCCCATATTTTTAAAAGAAAATTAAATTTTTAATACATTCTTTTGTATTAGAAGACTTTTTTGTGCTGTGTGCTATGCTTAGTTGCTCAGTTGTGTCTGACTCTCTGCGATCCCTTGGACTGTAGCCCTTCAGACTCCTCTGTCCATGGGGCTACTTCAGGCAAGAATACTAGAGAGCGTTGCCGTGATTCCTCCAAGGGATCTTCCCAGGCCAGAGGTCGAACCCAGGTCTCCCACATTGTAGGTGGATTCTTTATCATCTGAACCACCAGAGAAGCCCCAGAAGACTTTCTTTTTTAACACATATTTAAAAGGCAAACAATATAGAAAGGATAGTATTGTTGAAAATGATTAGTTTATAAAGGGAAATTACAAGCATGCAGCTAATCAGAACTTCAAACTCCATCAATGAAGAAGTCAAATGTCACTGAAGTATCAATAACGGATGTGCTAAGCCAGCCTGAAAACTAGGGCAGAAATTCATAGCGCAGGTCTATGGATTGAATACGAATCCTCCTGTACCTGTCAGATTATACCACACTTAATTCTCCAGCTCATTACCCACCTCTGTGTTGTGTGATGACCTGTAGTCCACAGGGGTGTCTCACATCATCACTCAAATAGGTTCTTATTTCTTTCAAGACAGACCTCTTAGATGATCTTTTCAGGAAGGGAGACATTTCCCCTCTATCTCTTGCTTTCTTGTGACTGGACTAATAATAGAATTGACATATGACAGAATAAAAGAAACAGATTGTAATATATGTGCATAGTGGTCTCATAGAAATGGGAGCAAAGAAGTGGGCAAAGCAGGCAGCTTTTATATTTTCCAGACAAAGGAACAATACAGTTGTAGGGAACTGACAGGAAAAAGAAACCTGAGTTTGGGGTAGTTAATTTGTGAATAATGCGAACAGTATTTGGGTTTAGGGTAGTAAACTGAAGGAGTAACAGATTCAGCCCCCAGTCCCCTATTTGTGGTGGAAGAGTGTCCTTCTGCCTCCAGATGCAGGAAGTGCACCTTTCATGTGAGAGACTAATTTTCTGCTTTTAAGGAGACAGGAAGGAGGATGAGAGTGTCTCTCTTGCACTGGTTCTTAAGTAACTAATTCAAAGTAATCAATAGCCCCTGAAGCACATTTTGGTGGGCAGTCTGCTCTGGGTCCTGTAGTCCTCAGTGCCTGGGAGCCTACTGCATTAGCCTCAGTCCTGCTTCTAACATCTCCATGGCTTTCGTATTCAAAGCGCCCAAGTGTTCCGAGGTTTCCCTTTGTCCTTATGGTGCTGGGACCATGCTTGATCCCACGTGGAAGTGCACAAATGCCGTTTGCATAGCTCATAAAACACTTTATGGATTTTCATATCACTTCAGTTTTGGTTGTATTAATTATCTCTGAGGGGTTTATACTTAATCCATGAGGATAGCATAGGGTCTTTGTATTAGTCATGGTTCTCCAGAGAAACAAAGGAAAGAGGATGTACATACATAAAAGTTAGAGGAGATTTCTCATAGGAATTGACTTGCACATCTATGGAGGCCAAGAAGTCCCATACTCTGTCATCTGCAAACTGGTTTGGAGACCCAAGAAAGCTGGTAGTAGCGTAAGTCAGTCTAAAGGCCTGAGAACTAGGGGAGAGCCTTGTGTATATCTCACAGCTCCAAGGCTGAAGAAACAGGAGCTCAGATATCCAGGGGTTGGAGATGGACAGTGCAACTCAAGAAGAGAGGGAATTCTCCCTTTGCCTTTTTGTTTTCTTGGGGCTCCCAATGTATTGGATGATGCCTACCCACATTTGAAAGGGCAAATCTCTTCACTCAGTCTACTAAATCAAATGCTAAACTCTTCCAGAAACTCCTTCTCAGACACACCTAGATATTAATATAACACCTCACCAGCTCTCCATGCATCATGAGCCCAATCAATTTGACACTGAAAAGTAATCATCACAGTAACGAAACCAGGCTTTTGTTCCCATTGGCCATTTTAATCTCTATTTAAGGAAGCACACAAGAAACCCCTCTTCACACAAGCGAATTTTTTTTACTAGAAAAAAGCAGGTAGATTCTCCATAAGAAAAGAGACATTGAGGAAAAATGATTACTGGTGACCTCACCAATCCATGAGCTATGCCAGAGTTTATCTGAAGTTTATTCAGTTTAGGCTCAGCTAGAACACCAGATATATGACATAATAAAACATGTTAGAATTAATACTTGATTTTCAGGGTTTCCTAGACAGAAAGGTCAAATTCTAGAATGTCCTGTTTTAAACACTGTGATTATTAATCCTATATCATCCCATAATATTATAAAACTTTCCATTGAATAAACTTTTTGAAAGTGCCTTGGAAAAACAGCATAGTATGGTGAAAAGAGCCTGCAGTCAGACAGATCTTTATAAACAACCATTCTCTCAAATTGGCATCATGTTTTAAGGCTTGTTTTCCTCATTTGAAAAATGAGGACAATAAAATTTAATGTAGGCTAATTTGAGGGACTGAGGAAGAAAATGTGTGTAAAGCGTTTAGCATAATATCCAATAGGAAATAGCTGACTTTGTTACAAAGAACATATCATTGTTTTCTGAAACCTAGGAACCTACTTAGGACCTTGGAGAAGAGGACCTCTCTTGATTTTCAGTTCAGTTCAGTTCAGTCACTCAGTCATGTCCGATTCTTTGTGACCCATGAACTGCAACATGCCAGGCCTCCCTGTCTATCACCAACTCCCGGAGTCCACCGAAACCCACGTCCACTGAGTTGGTGATGCCATCCAACCATCTCATCCTCTGTCATCCCCTCCTCCTCCTGCCATCAATCTTTCCCAGCATCAGGGTCTTTTCAAATGAGTCAGCTTTTTGCATTAGGTGGCCAAAGTACTGAGTTTCAGCTTTAGCGTCATTCCTTCCAAAGAACACCCAAGACTGATCGCCTTTAGAATGGACTGGTTGGATCTCCTTGCAGTCCAAGGGACTCTCAAGAGTCTTCTCCAACACCACAGTTCCAAAGCATCAATTCTTCACACTCAGCCTTCTTCACAGTCCAACTCTCACATCCATACATGACCACTGGAAAAAGCATAGCCTTGACTAGACGGACCTTTGTTGACAAAGTAATGTCTCTGCTTTTTAATATGCTATCTAGGTTGGTCATAACTTTCCTTCCAAGGAGTAGGTGTCTTTTACATTCATGGCTGCAATCACCATCTGCAGTGATTTTGGACCCCCCCCCAAAATAAAATCAGCTACTGTTTACACTGTTTCCCTATCTATTTGCCATGAAGTGATGGGACCAGATGCCATGATCTTAATTTTCTGAATGTTGAGCTTTAAGCCAACTTTTTCATTCTCCTTTTTCACTTTCAAGAGGTTCTTTAGTTCTTCTTCACTTTCTGCCATAAGGGTGGTGTCATCTGCATATCTGAGGTTATCGATATTTCTCCCAGCAATCTTCATTCCAGCTTGTGCTTCTTCCAGCCCAGCATTTCTCATGATGCATAGAAGTTAAATAAGCACGGTGACAATATACAGCCTTGACGTACTCCTTTTCCTATTTGGAACCAGTCTGTTGTTCCATGTCCAGTTCTAACTGTTGCTTCCTGACCTGCATACAAATTTCTCAGGAGGCAGGTCAGGTGGTCTGGTATTCCCATCTCCTTCAGAATTTTCCACAGTTTATTGTGATCCACACAGTCAAAGGCTTTGGCATAGTCAATAAAGCAGAAATAGATGTTTTTCTGGAACTCTCTTGCTTTTCCGGTGATCCAGTGGATGTTGGCAATTTGATCTCTGGTTCCTCTGCCTTTTCTAAAACCAACTTGAACATCTGGAAGTTCATGGTTCACATATTGCTGAAGCCTGGCTTGGAGAGTTTTGAGCATTACTTTATTATTGTGTGAGATGAGTGCAATTATGCGGTAGTTTGAACATTCTTTGGCATTGCCTTTCTTTGAGATTGGAATGAAACTGACCTTTTCCAGTCCTGTGGCCACTGCTGTTTTCCAAATGTGCTGGCATATTGAGGGCAGCACTTTCACAGCATCATCTTTTAGGATTTGAAATAGCTCAACTGGAATTCCATCACCTCCACTAGCTTTGTTTGTAGTGATGCTTCCTAAGGCCCACTTTTCACATTCCAGAATGTCTAGCTCTAGGTGAGTGATGATATCATTATGATTATCTGGGTCATTAAGGTCTTTTTTGTACAGATCTTCTGTGTATTCTTGCCATCTCTTCTTAATAGCTTCTGCTTCTGTTAGGTCCATACCATTTCTGTCCTTTATTGAACCCATCTTTGCATGAAATGTGCCCTTAGTATCTCTAGTTTTCATGAAGAGATCTCTAGTCTTTCCCATTCTATTGTTTTCCTCTATTTCTTTGCACTGATCACTGAGGAAGGCTTTCTTATCTCTCCTTGCTATTCTATGGAACTCTACATTCAAATGGGTATATCTTTCCTTTTCTCCTTTGAATTTTGCTTCTTTTCTTTTCACAGCTATTTGTAAAGCCTCCTCAGACACCTATTTTGCTTTTTTGCATTTCTTTTTCTTGGGTTGGTCTTGATCCCTGTCTCCTGTACAGTGTCACAAACCTCCGTCCATAGTTCATCAGGCACTCTATCAGATCTAGTCCCTTAAATCTATTTCTCACTTCCATTGTATAATTGTAAGGGATTTGATTTAGGTCATACCTGAATAGTCTAGTGGTTTTCCCCACTTTCTTCAATTTAAGTCTGAATTTCACAATAAGGAG
>NW_011495013.1:6690304-6733437 GCF_000754665.1 Bison bison bison
CACTTTCTTCAATTTAAGTCTGAATTTCACAATAAGGAGTTCATGATCTGAGCCACAGTCAGCTCCCAGTCTTGTTTTTGCTGACAGTATAGAGCTTCTCCATCTTTGGTTGCAAAGAATATAATCATTCTGGTTATACATATATTAAAATGTTAATTTCTATATATCATGATGTTATATGGAAATATTAATATGGGTATCATTTTAATTCTTCTTTATTATGGTTGTTAGAGGGAGTGATGGAGGACAAAAAATATGAAATTCCATAAGATATCCACTCCATGAATGCACTCAAATTTCAGAAGTACTACTTTTTCTACTTTTATAAAAACTTGAGACTTAGAATTCCTTCAGCAGACACTGTTGAGCACAAGGGAGCATAATCCCTGCTCTCATGGAAGGGGAAAAACAATTAACAAATGCAATACTGCACATAGGAGACTAAGATAGGAGCATCCAAGTCAAAGAAAATAACTGGGGAGATGAGGGGTTCTGTCTAAGGAAGTGACTCAAACTGAGATCTGGAGAAGGACTCAGTGAGAATGCCATACATGTGACATATTAATATGATCTAGCAATGTAAAGACATATGGCATATGATCATATGACATATGATCTAGCAATGTACAGACCAGGAGTACGAGGCTAGGAGAAAATCCAATGACAAATCCAAGTGGAAGAACCTGGCATGTTTGCATGGCCAGGCTTAGGAAGAAGAAGAAAAGTGGGAGGAATGAGGCTGGCAAAGCAAAAGCAGCTATGGAAGAACAATGTGGGCTTAGACTTGAACCCAAAGAAGAGCTTGTTTCTTTTCTTTGCAGCCTATGTCATTAAGAAGGTCAGTTGATATTACAAGGACCCACAGCATGTGGAATTCTTATTGCACTTAATATTTAACAAATGATGCATTAACCACAGAACCACCAAGTGCTATTGCCCATCCAAAGACTAAGCTGCTGACCATCATTCCATCAGCCTTCATGCTTTTGAAATGAGCAATTAACCATAGTCTTTCCTAGCTGTAGCCAATGTTTGCAGAATCTGTCTTGGTAAAAAAAAATAAAATGTTTGTATTTCAAGAAAGATAACGCAATATGGTTATCCCTGAAAAGCATAGAAAGCTTTCTCTGCTCCTCAGCCTCTCAGTCCTTTCCCAGACCTCAGCTGACTTCTTTACCTTGTATGAAAACCAGAGACACCATTCTCTATTTTGCTTTTCTTTTCTCCTTTTAGTTCCCAATTACTAAGTTTTGTTTTGTATTTTTGCCGGGAGTGCGGGGTGGTAATCTTTATCTTCAAGCCTAGATGATGAATATGATCTTCTCTAACTTCTCTAACTTTCTTAACTTAGTATGATAACCTCTAGGTCTGTCCATGTTGCTGCAAATAGCATTATTTCTTTCCTTTTATGTCTGAATTATATATATGTAATTATATTATAATTATATGTTTATAATTATATTTATAAATATGCTATAATTATATATATATGTATCTTTTGAATAAGAGTTTTTAGTTTTACTAAGTGTATACCTAGGAATGGGATTGGCAGATGATATGGTAACTATAATTTTTTCTTTTAAAGAGCCTTTATTCTGTTCTCCACAGAGGCTGAACCAATTTCCATTCCCTTCAACAGTGTAGGGAGGATCCCTTTTCTTCATACCCTATTCAGCATCTATAATTTGTAAACTTTCTGATAATAGCCATGTTGACCAATGTAAGGTGAAACCTCATTGTAGTTTTGTTTCACATTGCTTTAACACTAAGCAGTACTGAGCATCTTTTTGTGTGCCTATTGGTCAATCTGTCTGCCTTCTTTGGAGAAATGTCAATTTAGGGTCTTCTGCCACTTTTTGATTGGGTTATTTGTTTTTTTGATATTGAGTTTTCTGAGCTGTTTGTATATTTTGGGAATTAGGCTCTTGTTGATCAAGTTGTTGGCAAATATTTTCTTCCAGTCTTTTCATTTAGTTTATGGTCTCCTTTGCTATGAAAAAGCTTGTACATTTGGTTAGGTCCTATTTACTTATTTTTGCTTTTATTTCTTTTGCTTTGGGAGACTGACCTAAGAAAACACTGCTCTGACTTATGTCAAAGAATGTTTTGCTTATGTTCTCTTCTAGGAGTTTTATAGTTTCATGTCTTGTATTTAAGTGTCTAGTCTTATATTTAAATCTTTAATACTCCAGTTTTTCTTTTTGAGGCACAAAGAAATTTTCATGTTATTGATTCACTACTAATCACACTGACTGACAAACACTGGGATGGGGAAGAGGTAAAGGAAAGATCTTTAAAAACTTAGATGTTTTTACCCTCTGGAGATCTCTGGTCTCCAGGTGCTTTGTACTACTAAAGTTCTGAGATAATTTAGTGGACTGTGTACTTAGATTTTATTTCTGAAAGTTGAGTTCACTATTCTCCCCTCCTGCCTTAATAAGTCTCCATAATCTTATGGGCGAAAGCTATGACCTTAGGAACGAAAGAGCTGTGTTCTAAGCCAGCTTCACTTCAAAGTGCCAGTCTGAAGTGGGCTATTTGTAACTATTTGAGACTATTTTCTCATTACAAAAGTGAGAATAGTAATCCCTAATCTTTCATAAAGTTTGGAAGGAGAATATATGAAAATTATATATATATATATAATTATATATATATGTTAAAAATATATAGCATTAAGAGGTTTTAAACAGAAGGTCTGAAGCATACAATATTTTATAAATAAAGGAAAAAATTATAAATTAAGAGTTCCAGTATTACTTATAATCAGATAGTCAACAATGACATGCATGATCAATTTTGTCTGATGGATAAAAAAGAATTATTACTATATATACTATGGTAATTTTTTTATACTGTTACAATCTGGGAAGATGACAGAAACTATATGGAAGTAGGTAGTATAAAAATAAAACTGTATAAGTAATCATAGTTAAAAAATATATATCCTAAGCTTTTTCAATCATAATAAGAACAATTGAAAATATCCCAATTGTTATCAAGTTATTTGCAAGTAGTGAATTTAGAGAAGAAACCACACTTCTTCCTTTGATAATTCTAAAGAATAATTTCTGCCTAATGTCATTTTAGTTCTATCATATTTGTGACTGTTATTCCTTCAGTACATTTTTTCTCAGGAAACTGCTACTGTTATCAGACTTCTTAGTTGAACATAAAAACAATTGCTGCTATGACTGGGAAAGTTATTAATGCCATACATGACCCATCTGGGGATAGGAAATTGAAAATAAGTTGTTTACTTTTATATCCTGTTAGCAAAGAAGTTTGAATGACATGCTATTAATTTTATGAAATAGAAAATGTCTAATACAATCAATTGTAACCAGCCTTTCCCACAATGGACTTATCCCATCCCATCTATTTTAAATTACAAAATTGCATAAAATTTATCATACAAAGTCATTTTACAGTGTTTCCTTTTAGTCATCTGAACCAGTAAAAAGCCAGGAATTGTGCAGAACTGGAATCTGATGGTAGGAGGACAAGGTAAAGTGAAGAAGCTGGGTGAAAATCAAACTGATGGATTTTCTTGCAGCTGTACTGGACAGACACACCATTTGGCAAATTATTGAGGCATTATACATCCCCAGTGGCTCAACAGTAAAGAATCCACCTGCAATGCAGGAGATGTGGCAGGAGATTCGGGTTCCACTCCTGAATTGGAAGATCCCCTGGAGTAACACACGGCTTAGTAAACTAACAACAACAAATTATACAGCCATAGCATATTGAAATATTTTGGAGTTGGTATAGCCCTGATTATATTTTCTCTCCCTCAAGAATTAAGGACAGAAACATTGGCTTGTGCTGACCCTTTCTATTTTTTTTAGGTTTCTTTTTAATTAAATTTTTAATTTTTTAAGAAAAGTTTTTGGCCTTGCCAAGCAGCATGTGGAATCTGGGTTCCCCAACCAGGGATTGAACCCATGCCCACTGCATTAGAAGCATAAGGTACCAACCACTAGACCACCAGAGAAATCCTTGACCCTTTCTATTAATCTCAAGCCTTCAGGGAAATAAAAAGTTCTGTCTCACTAACTATTAAAAATGAGAGAATTTAATACAATGAAAGTGTGGATATAAGCAAACTTTACCAGGGAACCTCCAAAAGATGAGTCGATGGAATTGAAAGTATGGACCAGCGACTACTCACCCCTATGTAGTCAAGCATTGTAAATCAACTATTGATGTTGTTGTTTAGTCACAAAGTTGTGTTCAACTCTTTTGTGACCCCATGGATGGCAGCCCACCGAGTTTCTCTATCCATGGGATTCACCAGGCAAGAATACTAGAGTGGGTTTCCATTTCCTTCTCCAGGGGATCTTCCAGACCCAGAGATCAAACCCAAGTCTCCTGCATTGGCAGGTGGATTCTTTACTACTGAGTCATCGGGGAAGCCCATATATCAACTATACCCCAATATAAAATAAAAATTTTTTAAAAGAAACCTTTCTTTCTCCTGTAACTAGGCTCTTGGTCCAATAAGTGGCACAACTGTCCATTTATTCTGCTCCTCAGGACTATGTCTAGTCACCATGGTCTCTTCTCATTTCCCTACTTCTAGTCCTGCATATTTGTCCTGCTTTCCTCACATCCTTCCTACTAGGCATGAGTTATTTTTTTCCTCAGGATTTTGGCTGCATTTAGGATAAAGACTAAATTCTTCCAAGGCATTTCATGTTATTTTCATGTTCCTCCCTTGCTTCTCCACTAGGCTCACTGTACAGCCCTGGTCTATTTCTGCCCTCCAACCACATAAGCCTGCTGTTGAATTCTTGGGCTGGTATTTCCCATCTCTTGGCCTTCCTACACACTCTAGTCTCAGTTTGAGCTTTATTTCCTTTCCCTTTTTTCCTTGATTAAATCCCATTCATCATACCTATCTCTGTTCAATTATTTCTTCCTCTGATATGTTTCTTCTGGTCACACTGAGTCTATTCTCCCCATAGTCCCTCAGAATTCCCTTCTTTGTAGCACTTGTCACTGTAATTATACTTTAATTTGCATGATTATATTTGCTTTTGCTCACCATTAATCTCCAGAAATTTGGAAGGGCCTGGGATGTCTTCAGAATTTATTAAACTTCTATTGAATGAACAAATAAAGAAAGAAAATAATATGTGAATCTGAGGTCATATTATAGATATCAGTTGGCAAAACCAGTTTCTGACTTTATTTACAGTTTAACTGTAATTGCCCTGTTAGTAGTAGTAGTAGTAATGTAGTAGTCATTGCCCTGTTATTTCCAATAATAACTGAGCAACACAAAAGGAGATCAGTGATCCACCACAGGTCTTACCGTTATCTTAAACAACTGGTTTTATAGAGAATTGTTCTCTTTTGAAAATTTAATTCATAACATACATGCTGAAGTTTGTGGAAAACTTTTTCTTAAAATGATACATGTTTCGATTTCATTGTAGAGAAGCTAAATTTTTTCTAATTTCTGGTGTTAAAGAAAATGTGTAATAATTTACCTGCCTTAGAGATATGTTAACAAGAAACCTCTGAAACAGATTCCACAAAGTCATCTATTTCTTAATCAAAATCCCCTTTAAATAAAAAATAAAAATACTTCTTAGAGTACCTCCTGCATAAAATACTAAAAGTTAAGTCATTTTTATTTATTATATGTTGCCATGGTTGCCCATTATTTTCACATTACTTTTCAGGCATCAATTGGCAATGTTCCTCATAATCTGTACTATCATCTCCCCAATGCAAAAAACAACAATAACAACAAAAGGCTATAAGCTTGACCTTTAGTTTTAATTCCACATGCTTCCATTTGCTAATTGTGGGTAATTACAAAGTTGTAGGCAGTAATTATTTACACCACCATTTTTTCATGTGTACAAAAGAAAAAAAAAATCTCATGTGTTACTTATCACAGTTCCAAATTATCACTTAATTGAAAAAAGCAAGGGAATCTAAGACTCAAACATGACTTCCTAATCAAAAACTAGGAAAACTGAAGGAAAAATAATTTGTCTTTTAATGTGTATATTAGAATCTTAAGAATTGATAAGCCTTTGCAGTATCACAAATGTGCATTAATGATTATGATAAAATTTCTCTCAAGACACAGATGAAATAATTCTGTGAGACAATTTTATGTCCTAAAATTCCTAATGGTAATAAAAAGATTTTCATGAAATCTTTTTTTAGTATGGATACATTCCAATGAAAGGAAAGATTTATACATGTGCTACCATTTCTACCTTGATCCAGAAGCTATTAAAAAGTACTGATCAAATTGCCTTCCATCTGTCCCTGGTGTTTTGTAGTGTCCCCTGGGGGGATGTAGGTCTGGGAGGGAGCAGGTGAACACACCAAGCAGGCAAGATCTCTGTCCCAGCCTTACCTCAACTAGAGGAGTTCAGTGCACTGTAGTTGAAAAAACCTGCTAGGAAACGAAACAATTTTTAAACACTATTTTGAAAAAATAGGAATATAAAAATGTTTTATTCTAACCCCATCAGTGTTAAGACTTCACTGTTTAATTCATCTAAGTCTTTTACATGTATACAGGTCCAAGCTTTAGCCTAAGCTGTAGCTCCTAGTAGGACTGAAAGTCTGGAGTGCCTCTGTTGAACTGGTAAAACCACACCTGCTTGTTCAGTTCAGTCAATCAGTCATGAGCGAGCCCATGGACTGCAGCACATCAGGCTTCCCTGACTGTCGCCAGCTCCTGGAGCTTGCTCAAACTCATGTCCATCGAGTTGGTGATGCCATCCAAGAACACCTGCTAGAGGTTACCTTGAATGAGGATTTGAGAAAATGCTTCAAGGAAAAAGAATATTAAGCAGAAAAACTTAGCCTAGAAAAAAAAGTCCCTGATAGATCACAAGGGTTTGTCTGAGGGTTTGGTCAAGAATGGGTTGCTAAATGTAAACTTTAAAGTCATTCCACTAATCGAAGTAAGCCATAAGGCACAATGCTGTAGAACCCCTGCAAAAGAATATTTAACAGAGTTTACATAAAAAGGAGGAATAAATGCAATTTCTTATGTTGATAGAACTCCAAACAACTCTAGGAACTTGAATGTCCCAGAAGCGGGACTAGGCAGGTGCCAGCAGAAGTGAGAGACCAACAGAAGCACCACAGGAACCTGGTGGCCGTACCTGACAAGGGCGACAACAGCCTGTGGATGGGACAGCACGTGAACAATTCTACGGTTCCCAGAAAAGAGGACCAGAACAAGAAAAAAGGAAAAGTACTGTGCTTAATAAATGAAAACTATAGCTGAGAAGCCTGGTTCAAGTGCATGTGTGAAAACTATTTAAGGGAAGGGGGGTGTCGTGTACATGCAAACAGGGAGCAGGAGCCTCTGGAACATGATGACTGCTATGAACCATTTGTACCTGCAGGCCGGCAAGGCCTGTGAACACTTATGAGTCATGAAATTCATAAACTGATTCTTGATTCATACTTATCTTTTAATCTTCACATTCTTCAGTCACTTTCATTAGCTGTCACTGTTGAGTCACCCTCTCTTGAAATATCACAGATGTGTATATTAATGTATTCTTTGCAAATTATGCTTAGTCTTCAGTGGAAGTGACTATTATCTTTGATAACTTAATGAGAACTTTCATTTCAAAGATCAATCACATGCATCAAATTCCTTAAGTCATGGGTCATCTGAACCTGGAATTTAAATGAGAATCCTTACTTTATATAAAGCTGTATCCTGGGGAAATAAAAACATCTGATAGACTAACCATATGTTTGAGGAACAATGAAAAATCTTTGAAAATATAAAATGTTTAGAGTAGACTAGTGACTAGTATTTCACTTTGTTTTTATTGAGCCCATTTTTGTTCTATTTAAGGGACTTTTGTTATGGAGTCATAGAGCTGGAAACATATCTCCATATGCCATATAGTCTGTCCTCCTGCCTTCACACCGATGGTGGTCTAGCAGACATTCAAATATTTTCAGGGATACCTTTCTATACTCATGCCAGTGTGAATATAAAAATTCCTATGTATGGAGAGTAAATATAACCTCTTATATTGATTTTAGATCCTAGAAGTCTTTGCAGTGGCAGTGGTTTAGTCATTAAGTCATGTCCAATGCTTGCGACCCCATGAACTGTACCTGCCAGGCTCCTCTGTCCATGGGATTTCCCAGGCAGGAATACTGGAGTGGGTTGCCATTTCCTTCTGTAGTGGATCTTTCTGACCCAGGGGTTGAAACTGCACCTCCTGCATTACAGGCAGTCTCCTGCATTGCAGGTGGCTTCTGTACTGTTGAACCACCAGGGAAACCCAAACGTCTTTGAGATTCCATTCCTTATCCTTTGTTATTATTATCCATTATTTTCCCTTCCCACTGATTAGAATGGAAACTCCAAGCTAAGTAACAGTGAGACAGGCTGGCCAAGAAGGGACAACGGATTGGAAACAAGACATGGATACTGAGGTGAGATAGACCCACCAAGTCTAACCCTGCAGAGAATGAGTGGTTTGGAAAGGGAACAAAGTACATGCACGCTTAAGAATAATATAAGCAAAAAGTAGATTGTGGTAAATGTCTGTGGTAGGCAGAATCATGTCTCTCCACCCTGTTTCCTAAGATGGTGAAGTTTGAATCCTTAGAAGCTGCAGATATATTACCTTAGGTGGCAAAAAGGATTTAGCAGATTAAGGACTTTGAGATGGGGACATGATCCTGAATTACCCAGGAAATGCAATCTAATCACTGGATCCTTAAAACTGCAGAACAAGAATGATCAGAGTGAGCTATCAAGAGAGATACAGCTTTGCAGGCTTTGAATGTGGAGGAAAGGTCCATAAGCCAAGGAATGAGGGAAGCCACTCGAAATTGGAAAAGGCTAAGAAATGGATTCTCCCCTAGCACTTCCAAAAAGAACCAGCCCTCCTGACAACTTGAGTTTAACCCAGTGAAATGTATGCACTCTTCTAACCTACAGAACTGTAAGATAATAAAACTGTACTATGTTAAGCTATTAAGTTTCTTGCCATCCATTTAGCAGCAATAGAAAACCAATATGACTAATAAGTTTAGGTCTCCCTTATTCTGCCCTTTACTACTTACATTCTGTTCTCAAAACAACATCCAGAGTGATCCTTTTAAAACAAACAACAGAGCAAGTCTCTTTTCTGATCAGAATCCTCCAGTGGCTTCCAGTCTCAATCAGAGTGGAAACAAAAATCCTCATCATGGCCTCCAAGGTCCTATGCCTTCTGTCCCATCATTTACTGACTTTATCCCCCATCTCCCTCTCGCTTGACCGACTACCTTGCTCTTCCCAGAACTCACCTGGCATACTTCTTCTTTAGGACTTCAGGACTTGGAACTTGGTATCCCTGTGATTGAAAATCTCCTTTGATAGCCACATGACTCACTTCTATGCCTTGTTTAGGCCTTTGTTCCAATGCAACCCATTGAGAGAACATTCTATGACCACAAGTAAATTGGATTTGAAACCTCCCACTTTCACCCATTTCAATTTTCTTGCTTTATTCTTTGTCACATCACTTTTACATATAATATACAAAACCATTCTACATATATTGTACTTATTTACATTATGCATTACCTATCTCTCCATTAGAACTGAAAACCTATTAGTTCATGGAGTTTATTCTATTGTATTCATTGGTGATCCTCCAGTGCCTAGGATGTTGTCTGGCATGGAGTTAGTGCTTAATACATATTTATTAAATAAATATGCTTGTGCACTGGCTGGTGCACTGGGACGACCCAGAGGGATGGTACAGGGAGGGAGGAGGGAGGAGGGTTCAGGATGGGGAATATGTGTGTATACTTGTGACAGATACGTGTTGACATATGGCAAAACCAATACAATATTGTAAAGTTAAAAAATAAAATTAAAAATAAATTAAAAAAAAATAAAAGTAAAAAAAAATAAATAAATGAAAATGATATTAGAATTAAAAGAAGGAATAACTTTAGTTGTCTATTCTCTTCTTGATCTCATAGTGACATTTATATTCGATGGAACCCAGATAAAATATTTTTTAAAACAACTTGTACCTGTACACAAATCAAGAATTTTATAGTTTATCTTGGGTTACTTAGATTTAGGATTAGTCTTTACTGGTTTTTCCAGTAGTCATGTATGGATGTGAGACTGTGAAGAAAGCTGAGCACTGAAGAATTGATGCTTTTGAACTGTGGTGTTGGAGAAGACTCTTGAGAGTCCCTTGGACTGCAAGGAGATCCAACCAGCCAATTCTGAAGGAGATCAGCCCTGGGATTTCTTTGGAAGGAATGATGCTAAAGCTGAAACTCCAGTACTTTGGCCACCTCAGGCGAAGATTTGACTCATTGGAAAAGACTCTGATGCTGGGAGGAATTGGGGGCAGGAGGAGAAGGGGATGACAGAGGATGAGATGGCTGGATGGCATCACTGACTCAATGGACATGGGTTTGAGTGAACTCCGGAAGTTGGTGATGGACAGGGAGACCTGGCATGCTGCAATTCATGGGGTCTCAAAGAGTCAGACATGACTTAGCGACTGAACTGAACTGAATCCAAGATACCTCAGTACATCCAGCTTAATTCTCAAACTTAGCAATGCACTAGTGACTGTGATTATGAAATTTGCCTTGGCACACTGTATCACTCATTTGGTTTTGTCAAATTGGGATATACTTAGTGGCACATGTGCTGTATTTCCACAGCCTCTTCTTAAGTTAAAATACATTGGACACAACTGCTGTAACTCATGGTCTCTATCACTAAAAATTAGCACGGTAATCTGGAATGTAGTTTGTCAGCACACACACATGCACATAGAATTGTTTTTCAAGTGAATTTCTTTCTTCTCTCTTCTTTCTACCTTTATTTCCATGTAAGCTTCATTAAAATTTGCCAAGCCTTTCCTGGAGTTGTCTCCCTGTCTCACCCTAAATCGATAATAGTTATCATTTACTTTGGGGAGCGGGCTTATTGATTCACTGAACCTAGTTCAAATAATTTATTACTTTGAATTTTATCATAAAACTTTGCTTAAGTGACTGTTGTCATCCTCACAGAGGAATAATCCCAAACTTCTCTGCTATCTGCCATTTGGAACTGTTTCTTTCCCTAATTAGGTTTTCTACCAAATGTTATTTTATTGCTTTATTTATTTTTTTCCAAGTAAGAGTCCTAACAAGATAAGATACTGATACTGATTTTGTAACATAAGGCTGAAGATGCATTTTATTTCTTTTTAATTTTTTTTTCTCTTTTGGCTACACCAACCAGCATGAAGGCATGTGGGATCTTAGTTAGGGATGGAACCTGCATGGCCTGCCTTGGAGGCCTGAAGTCTTTTTTCTTTAATATATATAATTATTTTATTTTTTATTTATTTTTTTTTTACTTTACAATATTGTATTGGTTTTGCCATACATCAACATGCATCTGCCACAGGTGTACACGTGTTCCCATCCTGAACCCCCCTCCCACCTCCCTCCCCATACCATCCCTCTGTGTCATCCCAGTGCACCAGCCCCAAGCATCCTGTATCCTGCATCGAACCTGGACTGGTGATTCGTTTCTTATATGATATTATACATGTTTTAATGCCATTCTCCCAAATCATCCCCCTCTTCCCTCTCCCACAGAGTTCAAAAGACTGTTCTATACATCTGTGTCTCTTTTGCTGTCTCACATACAGGGTTGTTGTTACCATCTTTCTAAATTCCATATATATGCGTTAGTATACTGTATTGGTGTTTTTCTTTCTGGCTTACTTCACTCTGTATAATAGGCTCTGGTTTCATCCACCTCATTAGAACTAATTCAAATGTATTCTTTTTAATGGCTGAGTAATACTCCATTGTGTATATGTACCACAGCTTTCTTATCCATTAATCTGCTGATGGACATCTAGGTTGCTTCCATGTCCTGGCTATTATAAACAGTGCTGCGATGAACATTGGGGTACACGTGTCTCTTTCAATTCTGGTTTCCTCAGTGTGTATGCCCAGCAGTGGGATTGCTGGGTCGTATGGCAGTTCTATTTCCAGTTTTTTAAGGAATCTCCACACTGTTCTCCATAGTGGCTGTACTAGTTTGCATTCCCACCAACAGTGTAAGAGGGTTCCCTTTTCTCCACACCCTCTCCAGCATTTATTGCTTGTAGACTTTTGGATCGCAGCCATTCTGACTGGCGTGAAATGGTACCTCATTGTGTTTTTGATTTGCATTTCTCTGATAATGAATGATGTTGAGCATCTTTTCCTGTGTTTGTTAGCCATCTGTATGTCTTCTTTGGAGAAATGTCTATTTAGTTCTTTGGCCCATTTTTTGATTGGATCATTTATTTTTCTGGAGTTGAGCTGTAGGAGTTGCTTGTATATTTTTGAGATTAGTTGTTTGTCAGTTGCTTCATTTGCTATTATTTTCTCCCATTCTCAAGGCTGTCTTTTCACCTTGCTTATGGTTTCTTTGGTTGTGCAGAGCTTTTAATTTTAATTAGGTCCCATTTGTTTATTTTTGCTTTTATTTCCAATATTCTGGGAGGTGGGTCATAGAGGATCCTGTTGTGATTTATGTCAGAGAGTGTTTTGCCTATGTTTTCCTCTAGGAGTTTTATAGTTTCTGGTCGTATGTTTAGATCTTTAATCCATTTTGAGTTTATTTTTGTGTATGGTGTTAGAAAGTGTTCTAGTTTCATTCTTTTACAAGTGGTTGACCAGTTTTCCCAGTACCACTTGTTAAAGAGATTGTCTTTTCTCCACTGATATTCTTGCCTCCTTTGTCAAAGATAAGGTGTCCATAGGTGTGTGGGGTTATCTCTGGGCTTTCCGTTTTGTTCCATTGTTCTATATTTCTGTCTTTGTGCCAGTACCATACCGTCTTATGACTGTGGCTTTGTAGTAGAGCCTGAAGTCAGGCAGGTTGATTCCTCAGGTTCCATTCTTCTTTCTCAAGATTGCTTTGGCTATTCAAGGTTTTTTGTATCTCCATACAAATTGTGAAATTATTTGTTCTAGCTTTGTGAAAAATACTGTTGGTAGCTTGATAGGGATTGCATTGAATCTATAGATTGCTTTGGGTAGTATACTCATTTTCACTATATTGATTCTTCCAATCCATGAACATGGTATATTTCTCCATCTATTAGTATCCTCTTTGATTTCTTTCATCAGTGTTTTATAGTTTTCTATATATAGGTCTTTAGTTTTTTTAGGTAGATATATTCCCAAGTATTTTATTCTTTTTGTTGCAATGGTGAATGAAATTGTTTCCTTAATTTCTCTATTTTCTCATTATTAGTGTATAGGAATGCAAGGGATTCCTGTGTGTTGATTTTATATTCTGCAACTTTACTATATTCATTGATTAGCTCTAGTAATTTTCTGGTGGAGTCTTTAGGGTTTTGTATGTAGAGGATCATGTCATCTGCAAACAGTGAGAGTTTTACTTCGGAGGCCTGAAATCTTAACCATTGGACCACTGATGCATTATATTCTATAGCATCCAATGGGACCAGCTTCCAAAATGAGCATTAATATTCATTATCTCACACTGTACAGACATTGCTGTTGTTCAGTCATTAATTCATATCCAACTCTTCTATCCCATGGGATGCAGCACACCAGGCCTCCCTATCCTTCACTATCTCTAGGAGTGTACTCAGACTCATGTCCATTGAGTCATCTCATCCTCTGTCGTCCCCTTCTCCTCCTGCCCTCAATCTTTCCCAGCATCAGGGTCTTTTCCAATGAGTCAGCTCTTCGCATCAGGTGGCCAAAGTATTGAAGCATCAGCTTCAGCATCAGTCCCTCCAGTGAACATTCAGGGTTAATTTCCTTTAGGACTGACTGGTTTGATCTCCTTGCAGTCTGAGGGACTCTCTCTCTAGAGTCTTCTCCAGTACCACTTTGAAAGCATCAATTCTTTGGCACTCAGCCTTCTTTATGGTCCAACTCTCCATCCATACATGACTATTGGAAAAACCATAGCTTTGATTATACAGACCTTTGTTCACAAAGTGGTGTCTCTGCTTTTTGATATACTGTTTAGGTTTGTCATAGTTTTTCTTCCAAGGAGTGAGCATCTTTTAATTTCATAGCTGCAGTCACCTTCTGCAGTGATTTTGAAGTCCAAGAAAATAAAGTCTCTCACTGTTTCCATTTCCCCCCATCTATTTGCCATGAAGTGATGGGACTGGATGCCATGATCTTAGTTTTTTTTCAGTGTTTAGTTTTAAGCCAGATTTTCCACTCTTCTCTTTCACTTCATCAAGAGGCTCTTTAGTTCCTCTTCACTTTCTGACATTAGGGTGGTGTCATCTACATATCTGAGGTTATTGATATTTCTGCCAGTAATCTTGATTCCAGTTTGAGCTTCATCCAGTCCACCATTTCGCATGATGTCCTCTGCATATATAATAGCAGCATGACAGTATACAGCCTCGACATACTCCTTTCCCACTTTGGAACTGGTCTGTTGTTCCATGTCCAGTTCTCTTGCTTCTTGACCTACAGGCAGGTTTCTCAGGAGGCAAGTAAGGTGGTCTCATAGTCCCATCACAATACTATACAAGAATGTATAGGTTAAAAATTGACTGAGTCACTGTGGTTAAGGTTTCTTTAAATTGACTAAGGTTAAACAGGGCTTCCTTGATAGTTCAGTAGTAAAGAATTCTCTTGCCAATGCAGGAAACATGAGCTTGATCCCTGGGTTGGGAAGATCCCCTGGAGAAGGAAATGACAACCCACTCCATTATTCTTGCCTGGTAAATCCCACAGACAGAGGAGCCTGGTGGGCTACAGTCCATTGGGTTGCAAAACAACAACAACAACTAAGTTAAAAAATAGTTTAAGAATTTGATGTGATGGTGAGGGAGGTGAGGTACTGTGAGTTTGTATTGTATTGTGGCACTTAGTATTGTGATACCAATCTAGAGTTTTCCCAATGGGCCATGTTCTTTTTCTATAATTACCCCAGGCAGATGTCACATAGTATCTTCTTATACATTTTCATTGACAGACAGTGCAGCCCTACAGAAGCAATTCTTTCCATTATTGGTTGGTCTTATTGTAGAACAGCTTTGTATAATCATGGGGAAAAATGCTAAGTTCCAGTGCTTTTCATTGACTGGTTCTAGTTCTGGCTTCTGGGGCAACCCAAAGAATTAATACTTCGTACTCTTCTTCACATTTGACAATATCAGTAAAAAGACCATATAGATACAGCTATGTTAAATAATCTCCATCATGGTGTGACAGGTCCATCAAAGAAGAAAACATTTAAATAAATTATAGAACGGTGTTTCTCAAGTAGTAAGAACATGCCAACATCATGATCTCAAGCCACTCTGCTAATGTGCTCAGTCGTGGCTGACTCTTTGCAACCCCATGGACTGTAGCCCACCAGGTTCTTCTGTCCATAGAATTTTCCAGGCAAGAATACGGGAGTGGGTTGCTATTTCCTATACCTGGTGGGAAATAGTTTGGTCATATTCCTCAGGTGTATTAAATAGAAGAAAGAGTGAGGGTCGCTGCTATAGTGAATGATTTCTATCTCTCCAAGGATAGAAGATGAACTATATTGGAATCTTCATTACTCTGCTTTTGAGGGCTGTCAGACATATTTTTGAAATGTTCCTGATGGCAAGGTATTGCTACCCAGTTCCTTGCTCTTCCCTTGAATTAGGCAAAGATATTTACCTGCTGATGGAAGTTCATAAGAATCATTAAAACTGTACGTCTCCTCTTTTGTTTTTATTCTTATTTATTTATTAATTTGGCTGTGCTGGGCCTTCACTGCAGCATGCAGGCTTCTCTAGTTGCAAAGTGTAGCATTCTCCACTTGTGGTGCATGGGTTTAGTTACCACAGGGCATGTGGGATCTTAGTTCCCCAACCAGAAATCAAACCTGAGTTCCCTTCCTTGTAATGCAGATTATTTACCACTGGACCACCAGGGAAGTACCCACACTTCTCTTCTTAAATAAAAATAAAGTTCATGATAAAAATACACTAAAAAACATTTTTTGAGTGAATGGATTGCTCCTTATCTGAGGCTCTCAGAAACCTTTATCCTTTAGATGCTACAGAAGTAAAAAATATTTCAGAGCTAGATTTAAAAAAAAAAAATTTCACTCACCAAACCTGATAAAATTATTTCTTAGGGTTTCTGGGTAGTTTTTGAGTAAGAAACTTGAGGAAATCACTACAGGATGAAGAAAGAATTGTGCATACCTCTGCAAGTGTGTCCAAGACTGAGATGTCTAGTGTGTCAATACTTTGATTTGTTTTTAAAAAGTCAACCAAACACTTTTATATAAATAAAATTCTAAGCTATATGCCTTATTTAGTGATTACAAAAAAACCATTTAGTTGTAAATTCACCTATATGGTTTGATTTAATAATATTTACATTCTATTTGGCTAAACAGCAACAACAAGAAACAACATTCTATTTTACTCTGGAAACCACATTTGGAGATTATAAAAAGATGAATCTGTTAAAGCAAGTGGATTGTAGAGATACATTTCCATAATATTTTGTATTAAGATTATATGCTCAGTTTCAAAGACTTAAGAGGCCATTCAAGAGACTGCTATTTATATTTTGTTTTCTATTTTCAGAGAATGGGGACTTATTTCTAATTAAAGTGCAATAAAATCATATAACAATAAAATTATTTCTAGATAATTTTTATTAAAGAAAACATTTAATAACATTTTAAAGATAACTCATGCAGAATCATGTCTAGTGTCTATTATTAATTTATAAAACATATCTAAGAGCCTAAACACACTGATATAGGTTTCAAATATGTTCTTATTTCAGGAGGCTGTTTGGCTCTTTAAGATACAGGGTCTGAGCAGAAAAATGTCAAGAAATGGTGGTTCATGAGGAAAAGGGGCAATATAGCATCATTTCCCTGGTCTTTTAATTAATATCATAAAGGAGTCTGAAATATTTTGATTACCTTTGTATACAAATAATTTTGGATTTATTTTAAAATTTCAATGCAATTTTATGTGAAATAGGTCCCTTCCTCTTTGAAGTATTTGTTAATTCTTCTAGAATTAATTATTCATTTCTATGCCCCTGTAGCATTTCATTGATTTAAATAAAATTTTAGTTAGCTCTGTACTTTGTTTTTGAACCATATGTCATGGAAATCAGGGATGGGAAGAGTAAGGGAAAGGACCAATTAAAAATAGATATTAAAGAATATACAGATAAATAATTATTTGTATATATATAATTACTTGTATATATGTAAATAATTACTTGTATATTTATATAAATAATTACTTATATATCTATATAAATAATTACTTGTATATATGTATATATAATTACTTATAGTAAAGTATAAGAGAGAGAATCAAATATATATTTATTATAGTATATATATATGCATTTTACAGTATTTATAGTAAAAATAAATAGTAGAAAGATGAAAGTGAAAGAGGATAGTGAAAAAGGTGGCTTGAAACTCAACATTCAGAAAACTAAGATCATAGCATCTTGTTCCATCACTTCATGACAAACAGATGGGGAAACAGTAGAAACAGTGACAGAATTTATTTTTGGGGGCTCCAAAATCACTGCACATGGGGACTGCAGCCATGAAATTAAAAAACGCTTGCTCCTTGGAAGGAAAGTTATGACCAACCTAGACAGCATTAGGTTGCTGTTAGCATTAGCATTAAAAAGCAGAGACATTACTTGCCAACAAAGGTCCATCTAGTCAAAGCTATGGTTTTTCCAGTAGTCATGTATAGATGTGAGAGTTGGACTATAAAGAAAGCTGAGTGCCGAGAATTGCTGCTTTTGAACTGTGGTGTTGGAAGACTCGAGAATCCCTTGGACTACAAGGAGATCCAATCAGTCCATCCTAAAGGAAATCAGTCTGAAGATTCATTGGAAGGACTGATGCTGAAGCTGAAACTCCAATACTTTGGCCACCTGATGTGAAGAACTGACTCACTGGAAAAGACCCTGATGCTGGGAAAGATTGAAGGCGGGAAGAGAAGGGGATGACAGAGGATGAGATTGTTGGATGGCATCACAGACTCAATGGACATGAGTTTGAGTAGGCTCCGGGAGTTGGTGATGGACAAAGAATCCTGGCGTGCTGCAGTCCATGGGGTTGCAAAGAGTCAGACATTACTGAGCGACTGAACTGTACTGAACTGAACTGATAGTAAAAGTTAATAGTAGAAAGTATCAACTCTTAGCTATGGGAATACTCAACCACTCATGGCCTATCAAGGCCAAACCTACCCAAAGATCAAAGTCAAAAAAGAAACCTTAAAAGAGGTGACATTAAGTTCAGTTTAGTGTCATGTTTCAGATCTTAGTTTTCTGAAAGTTGAGCTTTGAGCCAACTTTTTCACTCTGCTTTTTCACTTTCATCAAGAGGCTTTTTAGTTCTTCTTTGCTTTCTGCCATAAGGGTGGTGTCATCTTCGTATCTGAGGTTATTGATATTTCTCCCATAAATCTTGACTCCAGCTTGTGCTTCATCCAGCCCAGCATTTCTCATGATGTACTCTGCATTTAAGTTAAGTAAGCAGGGTGACAATATACAGTCTTGACATACTCCTTTTCCTATTTGGAACCGATCTGTTGCTCCATGTCCAGTTCTAACTGTTGCTTCCTGACCTGCATACAGGTTTCTCAAGAGGCAAATCAGGTGGTCTGGTATTCCCATCTCTTTCAGAATTTTCCACAGTTTATTGTGATCCACACAGTCAAAGGCTTTGGCATAGTCAATAAAGCAAAAATAGATGTTTTTCTGGAACTCTCTTGCTTTTTCCATGATCCAACGGATGTTGGCAATTTGATCTCTGGTTCCTCTGCCTTTTCTAAATCCAGCTATGTAGATATTATTGTGGACACAGCAGGGAAAGGAGATGATGGGATGAACTGAGAGAGTAGCACTGAGATCTATATATATATACTGCTACTGCTGCTGCTAAATCGCTTCAGTCATGTCCAACTTTGTGAGAACCCATAGACGGCAGCCCACCATGTGTAAAATAGCTAGCTAGTAGGAAGCTGCTGTATAGCTCAGTGAGCTCAGCTCAGTGCTCTGTGATGACCTAGAGGGGCAGAATGGGGTGGGGGTGGGGGCAAGGCTCAAGAGGGAGGGGATACATTTATACTTATAGCTGACTCACACTGTTGTACAGCAGAAACTAATACAACATTGTAAAGCAATTATCCTCCAAATTAAATAATAATACTACCAATAAAGAAATAGGTCTTAAAATATAATACAGGGGGCTTGCAAGTATTTCTGAGACACGTCAGATTGCATAAAGTTATAGAAGCATATACATATGAGGGGATCTAAACATCGGACACTGTATCTGTAACATAGATACATACAGGGATGGAGTTAAGTGAGGCTCAAAAGTTAGGTTGCACCAAAGTTCACAATTTCACACCCATGCTTAGAAGTTTAGATTTAATCCTGCATATAAGGAAAGTTTTACATGGTATTCACCTGCAGTAGAGTAGACTCCCTTAGAGCAGAGACTGAACTCACATGTTTTTGAGATCAACACCATGTCCCAGCATATAACACAATGCACAGCACATGACTGACACCTTGTAAATATTTGAATGCATGAATTGTGCACAAAACTAGATTATTGCCATAGAGTTAAAAGCTAGATTGCAAGAGCCCCAGAACAGGAGGAATAAAAATGCAGAGTTAAAAGAAGTTTTGCTTTGTAGGTGATTTTTATGTGGAAAAAGGGGGTTATTAGAAAAGGAGCTTTACATGGAAATTACCATTACTTTGTTACATTTTGGTGGAATATGTAAAATATACAGGGGCTTCCCAGGTGGCCTGGTAAAGAACCCACTTGCCAATGCAGGAAATGTAAGAGATGCGGGTTTGATCTCTGGGTTGGGAAGATCCCCTGGAGGAGGACATGGCAACCCACTCCAGTATTCTTGCCTGGAGAATCCCATGGACAGAGGAGGCTGGCAGGCTACAGTCCATAGGCTTGCACAGAGTTGGACATGACTGAAGCTACTTAGCATGCACGCACACGCATACAATATACAATTTCTGTAAGCTGCATTGAATTAAGATGAATAATGCCTTTATTTTAACCTCCTTTCTTTGGGCTAAATTCCTCACTGCCACGGAAACCAACAGCTTCATTTAACAGTAGAACTAACGAAAAAAATCACTTCTGACTGAGATCATCTCTGTTGACCCCTATCCGCGATGTTTAGCAGCTATTGTTTGGTTCTCTCTAAATGCTGTATGTAAAAAACCATGCAGATGTCATGGCAGCAAGCATCACAGCAAAATGAAGACACATTTCTATTTTAAGAGCCAAAATAACCAATCAAATGATGGGGAAATGTACAGGTACAGAGTGTTTTATATTCTGGTTTTGAAAATTTGGTCCTTACGTGTGGAATGCTTATTTTTGAAAGACAGTGAAATAGCAGATGGGTAAACTTTTTTTTTTCTTTGAAGTTAGGAAGGCATTTTCACAAAAGCACCTCCTTCATCTCTGAAGTGTATTTCTAGACAGGAAGAGGGAGAGTGCCATTCTTTGTAGGAACTGCAAATAAACTCCAGTCTGCCATCTTAATTAACAGAGAACCTAGCTTTTACTGCAGAAATGGAAAAAATAAAATTCTCAAGAGACAACCAACACTTGGCAAGTTGTCATAAGGACTTGGCTATGAAGGTACATGATAAAAGAACTCCACAGTTTCATAAACCTTGCTAATCTGCATTTACAAATAGGGTTGGCAGTTAAGGGAAGCAAATAGGGAGGGAGAATTTGGGAATTTAAGTCAAAGTATAAAATTTTGCTTATTTTGTGTGTTATTCAACCACAAACCATTAGTAACAATTAACCACGTGGTATTTACCCTCAAGGATACTCTTCCAAGAGATATAAATCTAAGAACGAACAAGATCTCACCCCTGCCCTTAGGAAGTTTAAGAGATTCTTGTGGAGATGAACAAGTTAATAGGTAAATTAGATTGCAGAATGAATTACAATAAAAGTCAAGATTATAGAGAACCATAAGAGTCGCTATAAAGAGTCAAGATATCTCAGCCAATCTCGGGTTAAAGAATCAGGGGAAGATGCCAGACAAGTGAAGTCTAAGCTGAGTCCTAAAGATGGGTTGGGATTATCCATTTGAGGGAAGGGAGTAATGGCAAAGCGGAGAGGAGTGAGAAAATGGCAAGCTCTGAGAACTTCAAACTGTAGAAATGCGGCAGAAACATAAAGGGTCAGAAAATGCCAAGAGATGAGAGTCAAGGAAAAAGCAGTACATGGAGGACAAGCAGCTTAAAACATCAGAGTAGGATAATCAGATTTGTAGGCAATGGCACCCCACTCCAGTACTCTTGCCTGGAGAGTCCCATGGACGGAGGAGCCTGGTGGGCTGCAGTCCATGGGGCCGCGAAGAGTCGGACACGACTGAAGGACTTCACTTTCACTTTTCACTTTCATGCATTGGAGAAGGAAATGGCAGCCCACTCCAGTGTTCTTGCCTGGAGAATCCCAGGGACAGGGCAGCCGGGTGGGCTGCCGTCTATGGGGTCGCACAGAGTCGGACATGACTGAAGTGACTTAGCAGCAGCAGCAGCATACTCCTAAAACTGGATTGAAAAAGGCCAAGGCTAGGGTCAAGGAGGGTCAAGAGATTATTGCAGTAGCTTAAAGGAAGAATGATGACTCTCAGTCACATCCATGGTGGGGAGATCTTCAAAAATATAAGAGAGGTACCTTGAGGCAAGGCGGAGTAGAAGTTCAGGATGACTTCTAGTTTTCCTTGTTGACAACTGGGTGAGTGGTTGTATGTTCTTAGAGGTCTGGAACAAGGCAGATGAGCGTGGAGGCTAGTGTGTGGAGGTGAATGGAGATAAGGAGGGAGAGGCTTAGCTGAATTTGTGAAATCTGTGAGATATCTGATGAAGAAATTCAGACAATGAGTTTAATGTAAATAGTTTATACAGACATATGACTAAATATGTAGAAACAAATGAGGGAAAGCATATTCTTTTTCTAAAGTTAATTAATTTTTGGTTGCATTGGGTCTTTGTTGGTATGAGTGGGCTTTCTCTAGTTATGGTGAGCAGGGGCTACTCTTTCGGTATGTGTGGGCTTCTCTTTGCAGTGACTTCTCTTACAGTACATGGGCTCCTGGAAGCATGGGCTTCAGTAATTATGATATGTGAGCTTAATTGCCCCATGGCATATGGAATCTTCCCAGACCAGGGATCAAATCTGGGTCCCCTGCATTGGCAGGTGGATTCTTAACCACTGGACCACCAGGGAACTCCAGGGTCCCCTGTTCTTGATATTCTAGAGTCATTTTTATTACTTATCTGTCAGTATCAAATGTGAAAAACAAACCTATGGCTTCCAGGAATATTACAGAGGTATTTTATAGTCTTTTGGTGCAAATATTTTCCAAAGTATTTTCTATAAGTATCTTGAAAAACTATGAGGCAAATTTATTTCAGCCCAGATTATTTTATTGAACTCATTTTTTGTGTTAAAACTGTTGTGCAGTGAGTTTAATACTTACACTCAAAAATAATTTTATTAGATTATTTTGTTACTCTATTTAGCTGTATCAATGTATGTATGGTTAAAGCAATTATCTTTGCACGATACTGTTTTTATTCAATACAAGACAGTTTACTAGTTCAAGCTGTTTACTGTAAAATTCAAATTATATTTTATATTTCTATATAGAAGCTGCTGCTGCTGCTAAGTCGCTCAGTCGTGTCTGATTCTGTGCGTCCCCATAGACAGCAGCCCACCAGGCTCCCCCGTCCCTGGGATTCTCGAGGCAAGAACACTGGAGTGGGTTGCCATTTCCTTCTCCAATGCATGAAAGTGAAAAATTAAAGTGAAATCGCTCAGTCATGTCCGACTCTTAGTGACCCCATGGACTGCAGTCTACCAGGGTCCTCCATCAATGGGATTTTCCAGGCAAGAATACTGGAATGGGGTGCCATTGCCTTCTTTGATATAGAAGCTAGTCAATGGCTAAGACCAAAAATCATATGAATTAAATTAGAGTAGTAATAGAAGTGTTTAAAAATGTAATTTCTTTGGGGTATAAAAGAATGCTTGAAGGAATTGTACATAATTACCTTTGCAACTTCCCTGGTGGCTCAGAAGGTAAAGAATTCTCCTGCAATGCGGGAGACATGAGTTTGATCCCTGGGTTGGGAAGACCCCCTGGAGAAAGGCATGGCAGCCCACTCCAGTATTCTTACCTGGAGAATCCCCATGGACAGAGGAGCCTGGTGGGCTATCGTCCATGGGGCTGCACAGTTGGACATGACTGAGTGACTAACACACACCTTTGCAACTATAACACGTAGCACATGTGAAGAGAAATAAGCCAAACTTCTGACTAGTGGTCATCCTACTCCTTGTTATGTCTTCTATTCTCTTTCACACAATGGTGACTGGTTGCTTTTTAGTAGTCAAAAGACCTTCCTGCTGGGATATTACTGGGAAAAATCTTCCCTGGGGAAGGAAAATAAACTGTCATTTACCAGCTAAAGAGCATGTGCGGAACTGTAAGCTTTTCAAGGCAGCCCATTGTATGTATACCACAAAATCTGGCCTGAGAACATCAGCTCAGCAGAGAGACAGAATATTCCCTATTGCTTTTACTTATGATGAATTCTATATGCAACTGACCATCATCAAAATTTAGTGAGGTACTTAGAATCTTAGTTTCTCAGAGTTGGATAGAGCCCCCAGGATCCTTACTACACCAGTTCTCATGAGTTGATGTCTGTTGCTGCTGCTAAGTCGCTTCAGTCATGTCCACTTCTGTGTGACCCCATAGGCGGCAGCCCACCAGGTTCCCCTGTCCCTCGCAGGAACACTGGAGTGGGTTGCCATTTCTTTCTCCAATTCGTGAAAGTGAAGTTGTTCAGTTGTGTCCCACTCTTAGCAACCCCGTGGACTGCTGCCCACCAGGCTCCTCCGTCCATGGGATTTTCCAGGGAAGAGTATGGAGTGGGGTGCCATTGCCTTCTCTGTGAGTTGATGTCTAGTGTCTACCTGATGCCTCTCTCAACTACTCCTTGACTTGATTACTTGCCTCTGGACAAATTCCAGTGTATTTGTTCCACTGAGATTATCAAAATATCAATTGCACTCATTTAAATTGGGAAAAATAAGGAATAGTATTTTCAATGGGTTCATTGTTTTCAGCTTAACTATAACGACATCTTGACTACAGTACTTTCTAGTGGTGTGACATTAGGAAAATCACTTAACTGTGTTTACTCATCTATGAAATGAGTCAATGATTTTAGTTTAATTCTTATAGTAATATTTTAGGTTTGTTGTAGGAAATAAATGAGTTAACATAAATAAAGCCTTTAGAGCAATGTTTGGCACATAGTGATTTAGAAGAATCAGCTAATGTTTGTGGAGTAGGATGCAAATCAATATGGAGAAAAGACATAAGTAGCTTTCTATCAGTGATTCCAAATATCCACAGATTTTTTTCTTAAAGCTTAGAATTTTCAAAAAACTGGAAAGACACCAAATTTCAAAAGAGAATAGCTTTTGGGTAGTATTGTCTTATCTTTGAAAATAACAGAGGAAACTAGAAGAAAATTAATTAAAGCTGCTAAAGGTCGAGATATTTTTGATCAGTAATATTTTGTTTTTGTTCTTATTTTCCACTATCTGGAAACCAGAAATTATGTTTACAATAACCCAAATCTCCTCTCCTTTCCAATTTAAATGAATCCACTTTGAATCCACTTCAGATGCATGGTTTTATAATTTTATATTCACAATATGCTATTCATCTTCTCTGAACTTGCCTCACTACCTCTGACAATCAGAGTCCCCTCAGATGAATTTCACAGACACTTGAAAATTAATTCTGCAAAAAGGTTAAGGAGGCCATTGAATTTTTTAAAGAATACTTTTAACTTAGATCTCAATAGTCATCTGAATAATATCCAGGCTTCTTTCCCACTTTTTGAATAATAAGTGTATCCATGAAAGAGATGGGAAAGGATCAATAGAGAAGAAACTTTGAAAAACCTTCTGGAGTAGATGCCTCATGGTTTTACGTTGAAATAATTCTAAAGCCATCAGATAAATACAAATCTTATAAGAATCACATTGACATAAATAGTAGGCTGTAGATTTTTGACATTTCATTGCTTCTTTAATAAAAAAAGCATTTATGTTTCTGGCTATGATTTTCAGAGATTCATCCACAGTATAATTATTAATTACAAAGAAAAAGCTAAGAGAATTTTCCATCTAATAAAATTTTAACAAATAATCTGTTACTCTTCAGCCATACTGTCATATTAATTAGTTTAGAATTACATGTTATAATCATTGTGATTATTGCTTTTGGCTTGGATGAGGGACCTTTTGAGTAATAATTAGTTTTTTTTCCTACAGAAAGTAGTGAAACAATGGCATGATTTCCTTTTAGGTATTACCTTAACAGTCTTATTTTTTGACAAGTTAACATCTGACAAAATGGATACATTCCTATAGTCAGGACACTAAAGTAGATTGTGTGAAAAATAAACATCATTTCCCACAGAGTTCAAATGATATACCTTCTCTATTATCTGCAGAGATTCTTTTAGCTGTGAAGTCAAGTCTGATTGGCTTTTTAAAAAGCATTTGCTTTCTGATGTGTCAGGTGAGAAGAAACTGTTTATATCTTTGAGCTACTTTTTTTTTTTTTATATATATCTTTGAGCTACTTTGAGTATTAAGATTGCTGAGTGAAGATTCCAATGAAATAATATGTGAAAGCTCTTTGTAAACATTAATGCACTCGAAAATGCTGTTTTTGTTGGCTTATGGTATATCATTAATATTTTTAGCAAAGTGGTGATAAAATCAGATTTATTTTTGGATTTATATGAATGTAGGTTAAAGGATGTCCTATAGTGAAGGAAGACTACAGTCTGGGTGATGAGATAGAAAATTATTTGTAATAAAAATTACTGGCTTGTGAGCAAATCAATGGCAACAGAAAGGCCAGGACAAATAATATGGAGGTAGGGAACTTAGGTGGATATTAAAGTTCCTTTTAACATTAACATTCAATTAGAATTTGATAAAAAAAAAAAAAAAAGATAAAAAGATGGATGCCTTGCCATCCATATGCTGCTGCTGCTGTGAAGTCTTTTCAGTCATGTCCAACTCTCTGCCACCCCATAGACGGCAGCCCACCAGGCTCCGCCATCCCTGGGATTCTCCAGGCAAGAACACTGGAGTGGGTTGCCATTTCCTTCTCCAATGCATGAAAGTGGAAAGTGAAAGTGGAGTCGCTCAGTCGTGTCTGACTCTTCACGACCCCATGGACTGCAGCCTACCAGGCTCCTCCGTCCATGGGATTTTCCAGGCAAGAGTACTGGAGTGGGTGCCATTGCCTTCTCTGAAGAAAATACTACTCAGATACAAAAAAATGAAATTTTGTGGCAACATGGATGGACTTGCAGGGTATTATGTAGGTGAAGTAAGTCAGAAAGACGCATCCTGTATGCTATTACTTATATGTGAACTCTAAAAAAATACAACAAACTAGTGAATGTAAAAAAATAAGAAACAGACTCACAGATATTGAAAATAAAGTGGTTACCAGTTGAGAGAGGGAAGAGAGGAAGGACAATATAGTGTTAAGGGAATAAAAGGCACAAACGATTAGACACAGAATAAGCTATAAGAACATATTATAAATACTGAGAATATAGCCAATATTTTACAATAACTATAATCAAGTATAACCTTTAAAATTTTTGAATCAACTATATTGTATACCTGTAACTTACATAATATTGTGTCAACTATACTTCAATAAAAAATAAGAATTAAAAATAGAGACTGACAAGAGAGCGTTTGGGGTGGAATATAGGGAAAATGTGATAAATAATATTTCAGATTTTTTTTAATATTAGAGGCTAAAAGGATATAAAAGGGGAAATATCTATCAGGCATCTTGCTTGGGGCCTTGAAGCTTATGAGGGTGGTAGATTTAGAGTGAACTCTAACTTTTAGAGTTGTCTGCTTACAGAAGATGAAAGTTGGGATTTGAAATCTCCTGGAGTATTTCATGTCTGATCTTATGAGAATTTTATTTCTTTCAAAACCAAGAATAAAACCACAGCTTTGATTGTGCATTTCTAGGTCCTTATTGTTAGTGGCATACTAGTTTCCAGGGCTCGTGTTGATGTGCAAGGCCCTGTGAGCTGAATTACAGCAGCCAGAAGCAACAATGAGTTAGTGCTGTAGTGGAAGAAGGAAGCAGGAAATCAGAGGTTAAGGACCAACAGAGAGATTCGAAGTATCAAGAAAAAAGCTGCTAGTTAAGATATAAAAATGAAATTAATTAGCTCAGAAATAGATGGGAACCCAAGGGGTCTGTAAGTTGAGGTTAATGATTCTGGACTACTTCTGGGAACACAGCAGGTTGCTAGGAATCACCTTTTAAAGATAGTGGGCCAAATCTAATAGTATAAAATATTTACCCAGATATTCAGCCAATCTTCCATCTTCCCTATGTTCCTCTTCAGCGTATCCCTTAAATAGATTGTGAATTATGTACAAATTTCAAGAGACACTGCTAACCTTACCTACTGTTATCTCAAAGCCTTTTCCCAAAAGTAGCGGTAAATTCATTTTCCTAAACACAGACTATGCTCTTTTCTTTTGTTAACTGAATTATAATACAACAGGAAAGATGTACAAGGCCTAAATGTACATATTTAAAATAATATTATTTTTGATACATCTTTGTCAAATATTTGCTTAATCAAAAAATTTTTTTAAATATTGTGTTAATTAAACAAGTTTATTATAGTCAATTGTAATAAACCATAGTGATATATTTTGTTCCAAAAGGCATTAAAGGGAATCTGTTTTATAAGTGAGAAATATTTTTGTTCATTGTAAATAAGATTTAATGTTCATTCAATAAAAAATATTCTAAAGTATTAATGAAAGACAAGTTTGGGAAATCATATCTGCTTTGATACTGGTAGAGTGATGGTTTAATAAATATAATCAGTTTTATCAGTGGAATCTAAAAGATAAAACAACATTAATTCCTTATTTAGAGAAACAATTGCCAAAATATGAAAGTACATGAGTTTCAATTTAGTCAACAAATATTTGCTGAGCTCTCACCATATGTCAGGGACTTTTTAACCTATATTTCTCTATGGAAGCTGGGTGAGTTTCAATTATGAGGCAAATGAATTCTGACTATAAATACAAATAAGGTTTACAATAAAAGACACTATAACATGAAGCAAAAATCTTTTATTGTAACAAGAACAAAAATAGATTAGATCTAGTTACAGATATTTCTCACTATGATTTGAAAAAAATAATATGTTTATTTCCAGTTGTTCCTCAAAAGATTGTATGTCTGAATACTAAACTAGAAGAATTTCTAGGTAAAAATTAGTTTTTCCTTTAGTATGTGATCTTATAGCTCTATGACTTAAAGTGTGGTAGTTTAGTGTTAGAAGCTCAGTCATGTCCGACTCTTGTGACCCCATGGACTGTTGCCTGCCAGGGTCCTCTGTCCATGGGGATTCTCCAGGCAGGAATAATGGAGCGCGTAGACATTTCCTACTCCAGGGGATGGTGGTATAACTGACAGATAAAGAACACTTTTCACAACTTCTCACAAATGATTTGGCTTTATTAAAAGTTTCTGGGGCAAAACAGTGCAAAGTGAGATGTGCTCATTTAAAAAGTAAGTTGTGGGCTTCCCTGTGGCTCTGCAGCAAAGAATTTGCCTCCAATGCGAGAGACACCGGTTCAAGGGCTCGGGGAAGATCCCACATGCTTAGAAGCAATTAAGTCCATGTGTCACAACTATTGACCTTGTGCTCTAGAGCCCAAGTGCTGAAACTGCTGAAGCTTGTGAGCCCTAGAAGCCATGCTCTACAACAGAAGAAGCCACCATACCAAAGTCACCCTGCACACCAAAACTAGAGAGTAGCCCCTGCCTTTCAGAACTAGAGAAAAGGCTGAGCAGCATGAAGAGACAGTGCAGTCAAAAGTAAATAAATTAACTAAAAACAAAACAAAACAAAAAAAACTGTAAGGGCCAAAATAGAAATGTAAATTTCTGATACATAAAAATTCATGTTTTTAAGAATATATATCAAAGTTGATTTCAAATTAGAATTAATCTTTCTGAATCTCAGTAAAGAAAGTGGCATTAAAACTGTACACTTGAAACTGGTACCTAGGCTGGCATTCCATTGCCTATCATTTCCTTCTTAGAAATCTAATGCAATCGAACAATCCCAGAGGGTTTCTACTTATAAATAATTTGAAAAATTATTTGGAATATTGGATGTCCTATTTTCTCTTGCTTTCTTCAGTGAACAGTATTCTACTATTTTATTACTACATAGCAGAAAGCATATGACCCTTGAAGGGTGTCAGGCAGGTCTTGTTTGGATTGTAAGATCCTTCCTATGATCTTGGTCCAGTTATTTAAACTCTTGAAGCCTCATTTGTTTAATAAATACTCATAAACCTGAGGATGAAAAGGAGATAATTCATAGTCCATAACAATGTATGTCAATTCCTTTCCTTTTCTGTATTGGGTATCCAGTATCCATGATTCATCTATTTGTGTATCTATTTAACCAAGGAATTCAGTTTAATCAATGAACATTGATTAAAGGCACTGTATTAAGTATTGATATTTAAAGACTTCCCTGTAGCTCAAATGGTAAAGAAACTGCCTGCAATGCAGGAGACCAGGGTTCGATCCCTGGGTCAGGAAGATCCTCTGGAGAAGGGAATGGCAAACCACTCCAGTATTCTTGCCTGGAGAATCCCATGGACAGAGGAGCCTGTCGGGCTACAGTCTGTGGGGTTGCAAAGAGTTGGACACAACTGAGTGACTAACAGACATTAGGTATTGAGGGGGCAGCAGTGAAATTTAAAAAATCCTACCCTTATGGAACTTATCTTCTTACTTGCAAAATGTAACTGCATCCTTAAGAAAGTTAATTGCAAACTTGCCTCTGAATCTATAAACATATACAATTATATGTTAAAAAAATCCTATCTCTGTATCCACCTTTCTTTTATCTCTTACTCCTTTCCTAGATTTAGCCCTTTCTGTCTTCTCTCCAACTACAAACGTTTTCCAGTGTCTACCTCCACATTAAATTTAGATGGGGCTGAAGAGATGCGGGAGCAGGGAATACAGAAGAGAGAGAGAATCCCTATCTTAAAAGAAGGTGAATGTCACAGCAAGGAAAGAAAACATAAAATTATGAATAGTAGCCTAATCAATCCACATGATAAAACATAACCATATGTTAAGTGATAAATGGCCATAAAGCCAATGAAAATTCAAAGAAGGGAGAAATAATTCAACAGAATTTGTCAAAATAAACTTAAAAAAAAGAGGTGAAAATTAAGCCAAATTAAAAGATTAGTAAATTTTAATGACGCAAGAGGAAAAAATAATCATGAAAGGGTAACATTTTTTTCTCAACAGCAAATGCCCAGGTTTTTAACTAGATCATTATTGTAGTTGTGACAAATTTCAGGTAATTTTTTTAAAAAAACTTGTAAATTTAGCAAAGTATAACCTGCAAATCAGGATTTTTTGTTGGCTTAATCAAAAGTAAATCCAGATTTCCCAAGTATCATTTCTGATTACTTTTTTCAGTAATAGTAATTTATTCAGCCATAGAGGAGAGAGATACCCACAGTTCTGTTTTTCAATAACAGGATACATAGAATGTCCTTATACCTCCTGTGGTCAGTAGGATTCACTCTCCTCTACTCTCTTTTCCAAAGAGTAAGGTCCACAGCTTTTTGGCAGTTCATTCTGATGGCCTTCAGTCTCTTCTACTTCAATGGTTAGGGTTGTCTACCTGAGTTAGAGATGCACATGCAGTCTGCTTTCATTCTGCCTGTTTCTCTCTAGTCTTGTCAGCCTCTTCATACCAAGGTTAAGTACTAAAGTGTCAATGAATCAAAATGTCCATCTCTATCCCTACCTATATTTTTTGTGACCATCTGCCTGACAGTAATTCTGGGCATGCAATGCTAGGTATGTTGTCCAACAATGTGCTTTTCTATTCATCTTCATCAAGGAGGCAGATAATTGAATTTCTGCCAAGATTTTTGGCAGGTGGCTTTTCTTCTTTATGATTTTGTCTCAATATTGTCAGTTTTTTGTCTGTTTTCTTGTAATTGTAGGTATTTTCATGAGAATTCTAGGAGACATTGATCAGTTCCTCTCCATCCTGACTGGGAAGTTATTCCAACTTTGCTTTTTGAAACTGGACCAGATACATAATTTGCAAAGGCCCAGTGTAAAGTGAAAAGTGCAGGGAACCTTGTCCAAAAATTCTTGACAAAAGACTATGAAAACAGAGTGTTAGACCAAACAAGGCAACCTCTTAAGTGCTAAGTGAGGCCTGCATGACTGCGCACATCACATACCCATAAAGCTGGCCCTGATGGAAACTTTCTCTAACTTCAGGTTTGATGACATTGCTGGCTCCTGATGTTCCTTTTCTCTCTCCTAGAGCTTCTCTATTACTTGACTGACTTCTCCCATCTTCTTTCTTAAGCCCTCTAAATAAGAAGAAATCCAAGATTATGTCTTCAGTTCTCACTCTTTTTCTGCTATGTAATTCTCAGAAATCCCCACTATTTTAGTGATCTCAATGACTACTTTCTGAAGATGGCTCTCAGCTTACTATTAATATTTTCCATTTTGATGGATCTTATCTTATTTGAGGTACAAATCTCTAATTGCAAACAGACATTTACACTAATAGCTTATACACCTACAGTGGAATCTTTCATCTCATCTCTCAACTACTGACACTTGGATGTGAATTTTCTTTACTCTGACTCTTTGATTATTCCCTCTCCTTGGCTTCACAAATCTAAGCGACAGTTAACCTTTGATTTTTTTAGAAATTTGGAGAATTCGTTGATTTATATATTTCCAGAGTTTTTTCACTTATTTCATTTTTCACATTGTTGGATGCTGTAAATACTTTTAATCTCTCTCTTTTTGAGAAGGAGGAAAAGAAGACTTCATATAAATAAGATCTTGACAAAAATGAGTTGGAAAAATAGATTAAAACATCAAAAATACTGCTTTTCTTTAAGAGATGTTTAACTTACCTCTTCTTTGCTGCTGCTGCTAAGTCACTTAACTTGTGTCCGACTCTGTGCGACCCCATAGATGGCAGCCCACCAGGCTCCTCTGTCTGCAGGATTCTCCAGGCAAGAACACTGGAGTGGATTGCCATGTCCTTCTCCTACATCTTCTTTCAGTTCAGTTCAGTTCTGTCGCTCAGCCATGTTCAACTCTTTGCAACCCCATGAATCCCAGCATGCCAGGCCTCCCTGTCCATCACCAACTCCCAGAGTTCACTCAGACTCACGTCCATCGAGTCAGTGATGCCATCCAGCCATCTCATCCTCTGTCATCCCCTTCTCCTCCCACCTTCAATCATTCCCAGCATCAGGGTCTTTTCCAATGAGTCAACTCTTCGCATGAGGTGGCCAAAGTATTGGAGTTTCAACTTCAGCATCAGTCCCTCCAATGAACACCCAGGACTGATCTCCCTTAGGATGGACTGTTTGGATCTCCTTGGGTGTCCATAAGTTCATTCTTAAGTCTGCAAGTCTGTTTCTGTTTTGTAATAACTTAAACTAATTTGAGCATTTTACAACAAAATGAATTGGCTGGGTTGGTATATTCTACAGCTAGTTACTTAAGGCAGTCTTTATGGTCTACACAAAGACAACGGTTTGTTTTGTCTTCCTATTTTTCTGTTCTGCTGGGAAAGTGTTTGAAAGTTCATTTCTAGCCCAAGACATTCATCTCAATTATTTGAATTGGCTCCCTGCTGCTGCTGCTGCTAAGCCGCCTCAGTCGTGTCCAACTCTGTGCAACCCCAGAGACGGCAGCCCACCAGGCTCCCCCGTCCCTGGGATTCTCCAGGCAAGAACACTGGAGTGGGTTGCCATTAGTTGCCACACATGTGCCAGTGCTCAACCTGGCAGCAAAGATGTATAAAAAACTTTTCAAATTATGTTTTTGGACACACAAAGAATATCACTGTAGTATAATGTTTAGTGTACTGATTTGTCTCCATTCAATCTCTCTACTTATCTGTTCTCCAAAGTCAGCAGAATTGTCGCAACTAAGTATTTTGAGACATTTTCTAGTGAATTAGTTTGGTTGGTAAAGTTGGGAGACTAAACGATACATGTTTACTAATTTTTCCTTGGATTTCTAATTAGATATTATGACTCATTGGTCCTATATTTCTTACTATTTTGATGCTGATGTTCTAGAACCTTTAGTAGAATCAAATGTAAGCTGTTCAAAACTCAGAAACTACTGCTTTTGTCTATTTTGGGAGATCACTAAAATTTTTTTATGTTTTTTTCTTATGAGAGAAACAAGCTCTCTGAGTTTTCTAGAAAAATAGTTGAGTTGCTTTTAAAGTCCATGTGCATCAAAGTATGCACATTAGAGATGGGGCTCAGTCATACAAAAGTACTTACAGACCCCATCTGACCTGCCTCATCAGGTGTCCAGGTCTTCCCATGAGAAAGCGTTTCTGCCCTTGAGACTTTCTGATTGCTGGCGGTGGTGCTGTTTTTCACTAGATGTGTCATTCGTCAAAATTCTGTTCAGATACATTCTCCTCTATGCAATCCTTTTGAATATCAGTATCTTTTTATCATCTACACATTTCAACTCTCAGACTTTCATACAGTAATCTATTTAAGATCATCTTGAGCTCAGGGAATGACAATAGTTTTGCAATATCTCTGGTTCTACCACTGAATAACACTAACATTAGTAACTATAAGGGTTGCTTTTCGGTGTTAGGCTCCAGGAAACATCCCTGTTACAGAACCACCTGATAATTCTTCTTAAATAATTAGAGTTGGCTATGAAATACTCTTATATTATGAAATACCTTTTATATAATAAAGTTTGATTATGAAATGCATTGGGAGAAAATTATTTAGACTACTTATGTTCCAGATTCATCAGTTGTATGTTAAAGGGAACATGTGTATAGAATTTGGAATATTTTAGATTAAGAAACATCAGAAAGCTTCTAGCATAATCAATGAATGTTCACTATTATAAAGTCATCTACCACATAGTCTAGATACTTGTTTCCATTTCTTGTGAAATTCATGAAGGTGATCTATGACTTACTCACCTACATATTCACTGCAACTAGAACAACACCTGGCAACCAGGTGATGCTAAATAATATTTATTAAAATAAAATATATGATATAAATTATAGACCATAAGTAACTTTTTTATTACTGATTATGGGCTGAGTCCCAAAAAGATGTTTTAAATTTAGTCTTGGTATTTAAGCTTATGTGAAAAAGGATGAAGATGAGTTCATAGTGAAAAAATCGTAGAGTTAAATGCCAATGAGTTTAAAGGACATTTAGCCCTGTAAAATGTTAGTTTGCTTTCATGTTCGCCTACTAACTTCAGTGACTATAGCTAAAGAAACTCATCATTCACGGGACTCAATGAACAATTTATTGATGGAAAGGATTCAGCCTAAGGTCATAAAATGCTGTGCTTCTTGCAGTTATGTAAGCAACTTCATTCCCTTTCATGTGATGAAAGTATTTGGTATTTTTAAAACTACTTTTGCTGTTTTTCAAAATGAATTATAATCTTGTCAAAAATATTATTGATTTTCCAGTTGCTATATTGTTCTCTCAGATGTAACAAAAAATACTTTGTCTGAAATAAAAGCAATATTCAGAATTGTGTACATAACTCTTAGTTACGCACATGTGACCTCTTATGAAATACCCCCCAAACCTTTTCTAAGAATAAATGTTCTATGATTATTGAAGTAGTAGCCTCAGAATGCATGTAAATACACACACACACATACACTCACACAATCACACACCCTAAAGTATAGATGAAAATATATGCATTTACTTGTTTCCAAGCACATCCGGAAATAAGGATCAGAAACTTGTGCCAACAGACTGACTCGCTGAACAGAAATATGCCAGGTAGATGATGCATTTCTAAGTCAAACACCTGCCTCAGATAATTACCAACCACAAGTTACAATTTGGGAAGGTGTCATATACACTGAAAGATAAGAAAGAGAGAGGGTTAATAAAAATAAACCTGGGACTGACTGGAGATGAAATGGCTAGCTAAGTGTTTGATAAAAAAGAAGCATTCAATTTTTAGTAACCCTTGCAAGATGTAAAGGCATATGAAAACATGTACTACCAGATTTTAAACTTTATAAGATTTCTGAATTAAGACAGTGTGATATTAATCTCAGAAGAAGCAAACCAAAGAATGAAAATATTTGTATATATAAACACATTTATCTACACATGCTTGGAAATTTGTTATAAAATAAAGATAACATTACAAATGAAAGAAAAAAGATTGAGTAATAAAAGATGCTTAGAAAACTGATTATAAATATGAGATAGTATAAAATTCTATTTTAATTCATGGTGTGTGTTGTGTTTAAATAGCCAGATCAATGCAAAGCAATCTAGAGATTTATTGTGATCCTTATCAATTTATCATGACATTTTTCACAGAAATAGAACAAATAATCTTAAAATTTATATGGAACCACAAAAGACTCAGAATTAACAAAGCGATCCTGAAGAAGAACAAAGCTAAAGGCACAATCCTCTCAGACTTCAGACAATACTACAAAGCTATAGTAATCAAAAGAGTGTGCTGCTGGCACAAAACATGACATACAGATCAATAGAATAGAGAGCCCTGAAATAAACCCACATACCTATGATCAGTTAAGCTTTGACAAAGGAGGCAAACATATATAATGGAGAAAAGTCTCTTCAGCAAGTGGTTTTAGAAAAGCTGGACAGCTGACAGCTGCATGTAAATCAATGAAGTTAGAACAAAAATAACTCAAGACATACAAATACCATTAAGCAAGATGTACTTTGATATTTATCTATGAAAATATATGTTGCATGTAGAAATTTCATCTCCAAGGATGTATTTGTTGTTGTTCAGTCGCTCAGTCACGTCCAACTCTTTGCAAACCCATGGACTGCAGCATGCCAGGCTTCCCTGTCCTTCACCATCACCTGAAGCTTGCTGAAACTCATGTCTATTGAGTCAGTGATGCCATCCAACCATCTTGTTCTCTGTCATCCCCTACTCCTCCCGCCTTCAATCTTTCCTAGCATCAGGGTCTTTTCTAATGAGTTGGCTCTTCAAATCAGGTGGCCAGAGTATTGGAGCTTCAGCTTTAGCATCAATCCTTCCAATGAATATTCAGTATTGATTTCCTTTAGGACTGACTGTTTTGATCTCCTTGATGTCCAAGAGACTCTCAAGACTCTTCTCCAACACCAAGTTCAAAAGCATCAATTCTTTGGCACTCAGCCTTCTTTATGGTCCAACTCTCACATTCATACATGACTACTGCAAAAACCATAGCTTTGACTATATGGACCTCTGTTGGCAAAGTAATGTATCTGCTTTTTAATAAGCTGTCTAGGTTGGTCATAGCTTTTCTTCCAAAGAGTAAGCATCTTTTAATTTCATGGCTGCAGTCACCATTTGCAGTGATTTTGGAGTCCAAGAAAATAAAGTCTGCCACTGTTTCCATTGTTTCCCCATCTATTTACCATGAAGTGGTGGGACCAGTTGCCATGATCTTAGTTTTTTGAATGTTGAGTTTTATGCCAGCTTTTTCACTCTCCTCTTTCATCTTCATCAAGAGACTATTTAGTTCCTCTTCCCTTTCTGCCATAAGCGTGGTGTCATCTGCATATCTGAGGTTATTGATATTTCTTCTGGTAGTCTCAATTCCAGCTTGTGCTTCATCTAGCCTGGCATTTTGTATGATGTGCTCTAAGTTAAATAAGCAGGGTGACAATATACAGCCTTGATGTACTCCTTTCCCAATTTGGGACCAGTCTGTTGTTCCATGTCTGTTTTTAACTGCTGCTTCTTGACCTGCATACAAGTTTCTCAGGAAGCAGGTGAGATGGTCTGGTATTCCTATCTGTTTAAGAATTTTCCACAGTTTGTTGTGATTATATACAAATAAATTACCTAAAGTGTATAATATTTAGTTATTTTATGTAAGGTAAAGAAATTAGTTTGGTATTTTGCAGTAGATTTCTTACAGTAGAAATTTATAAAAATAAATAATTATGCAAAATAAACATGTCATTTGACTTCAATATATCTCAAAACATTAAATTTCTTAGAGATTCAATTTTTGACAGTTACTCTAAATTTGTTAGGCATGATCTTCTTGTGAAACAAAAAGAAAAATAGATAGGCATTTTTCTCTTCTCTGGTTCTGTCATCCATTTCCATGATGTCTGTATCTTCAGTTCCACTCCTGACTACTGTTTGGCTCATGGATTCCACAAACAGCCTAAAGCAAACCTTCTGGGAAAGCCCTGTCAGCATTTAATATGTGATCATCCTGTCACTGTAATATTGCCCAGAGCTGTACCTCCAAAATCACATAACTGGATTTATGCTTGAAAATGGAATCATCAGTGGGCAAGGAAACACTGTTGTGCACAGAGGTTTAAAATTTTAGTTGACAATATTGAATCTCAATTTGTTGAACTCTTTCTGGGTTAATTAACTCAGACTGCTTGATTCTCTCTCTCTTTTTTTTTTTTTTTGCAAAGTCTTCCTTTTGAGTTTGATAATTAGGCAACTGAAAGAGTAAAAAGAGATTTCTAAGATATTATGAATGTAATAATTTCAGGAGGCAGCTATTACCCTCGTGGTTGGTGAAATATTCAGACACTTGGAGGAGGAGTCCCATGGAACTGAAAATTAAGGCCTCTGAAGAGCAGGCCCTATTCAGCCCGAGCTGGTTTCTCAGAGAGGCAGCATAGTAAAGCAGGTCTACAAGTGTTGGAAAAACTACAACAGCTGCTGTCACAGGACAAAATCATCACTGCTGGAGTGAAAAAGGCTCACTGAGATGGGGCTCAGAGGAAACAGAATGGACAGGGAGATCACAGGAAACCCATAGAAAGGGCACATTTTTCTCTTCCTGTCTTGCAACCTCTTTCTGGCTCCCTCTACTGGCAGAGCTTAAGATGAATGCACTGGCCAAGCTGAAACGTGTGTAGTGGAGTCATAGTCAGGAGCCTGGTAAGCTGCAGTCCATGGGGTCGCAAAGAGTCAGACACGACTGAGCGACTTCATTTTCACTTTCCAGTTTCATACATTGGAGAAAGAAATGGCAACCCACTCCAGTGTTCTTGCCTGGAGAATCCCAGGGACAGGGGAGCTGGTGGGCTGCCATCTATGGGGTCACACAGAGTCGGACACGATTGAAGCCACTTAGCAGCAGCAGCAGTCTTAAGTAAGGAAAGTTGGGGTGGGAAGCCCACTACATACTAAACCTAATATCTATCACACTGTCCGTATCAACATACCAAAGAAGGAGGCTGTCATTCTACAATGGTCTGAAAGCCAATAGATGGATTACCCAGAATTTTCCTGACTTCTTCAAATCCTTTGCACATCATAAGAATCCCAATTCTCTATTCAATAAATCCCAGTATTTGTTCAAATATGTGGTCATTTGTTTGGATGAGTCAGGTCTTAGTTGCAGTACATGGGCTTCTCTAATTGTGGCACATGGACTTAGTTGTCCCACAGCATGTGGGATCTTAGTTCTCCAGCCAGGGGTTGAACCAGTGTCCCCTGCGCTGGAAGGCAGAGTCTCAACCACTGAACCACCAAAGAAGTCCCTATATCCAATATTTTTTAATTCACTTTTTAAAATGAAATTTATTTACAACCATTTTACAAAAGACATTATTCTGGGCTAAAGGTGAAATAAACTTATTTCCTTTTTTCAAAGAATTTAAAATGTGAAAAGCAAGATAAAAATACATATGTATAAATCAATAGGAGAATGAAAAGCTATACAGTCTAACTACACAGCCTAAGATCACAAGGGCTTCAACTAGGTCTATCAATTCTTTCGACTAATAGAAGAGTTCAAAAACCTCAGGGGTCATTTGTAAAAGACTTTGTTGAAAAGACCACATGGTCATGATGAGTGGGTAAGAGTCTAAAATTAGCTGTTGGCATTAGAAAAGCTTTATAGAGAGAGTGGCAGGTTAAATCTGGACTGGCAGGAAAGCAAAATTTACATTTTAAAATGGCAAAAATCACTGGATGTACATTGACTATGATGTTGATGTAATAGAATATTGAAAGAGAAGTCTGGAAAGGAAATTAAGAGTCAGACTGTGGAGCTTTTTAATGCTATGCTAGGAAGTTTGTTATTTATTTAGTGGATAAGCTCCTGGAAATTTTTGAGCAAATAGGTAAAAAGCTTCACAAGATTAAGCTAATGGCTGTGTACAGGTTGAGTCAAAGGAGGAAGAGCACACTGGCAAATACTGTAGGAAGATCAGCAATGAAGCCAAACCATCAGAAAGGAGGGAATAAGGGTTCTGAACAAAATATGAGTTTTCTTTCCACCTATTTTTTTCTACAGTGAGCTTCCATTTCTGCATAAGCTAGATGAGATGCTAAAAATGTTTTCTATGTAGGTGGTTAGCCTCTGCTTCCACGTTCAGAATACAGCTGTCCCTTTCCATGGTATTTTTAAGAATTATAAAAATAAGCCAAAATCAGATACAGTTTGAGTAGAAAGAAAAAGAAACACAGGAATACCTTTTTATATTGTCTCATTTCCTAATTACAGTACCTTGTATGGATTAAATATTTATAGTATTAATTATGAGAATAGTAGACCGAAGAACTTTATTTTGGCCAAGCATATAAGGATGATAGCCATATGTTCATATTGATCATCTTTTATAAAGGTCTAGAACTGGACTGAAAAAGAATACAACACAAATAAGTATGGAGATATGTCTGAAATCATTTAGTATTAGAATACTTGGCTATACAAATTAAATTGGCCTCAACTAGTTTCTATGACCAACATTGCCCATAAAAATAAACAGAAATATATTTAAGGAAATGTTTTCTCTATTGGTATCACAGTTTCTAAGACCTTATCTTTTCTTTATGATTTAGTTCATTAGCCATGAAAGTACTTTGCTATGTATTTTCTTTCCTCTGCTGTTGTTTATAGATGTTTTCTCACTGTCCCTTTGCTTATATTCTGTTCTGCACATAAATTACCCCATCTAAGCTAAACTCTATATTTCTGTTTCAACATTTTCTTTTCCTCTTACAAGCTGTATGATCTTGAGCAAGTATATAAAGCTTTCTGTGCCTCTAATCTTTTCATATGTAAAATGAGATTTAAAATATTGCCTCCCACTGTGACCAATTAAAGATGCACATTATACTATACAGCATCTTTATAGTAACCAATAAAAAATTAAATGAGGATGACTAGTTAGTAATACAATATTGAAATAAATAGAATACTAAAAATTTAATTAATTAACCTAATTAAGGCAGAAAAAAACAAAGAGGAAGAAACAAATAGAAATCAAATAGCAATAAGATTGATTTCTACTTAGCCATATCATTAATCACATTGAATATAAACCATGTAAAAATATGCCAATGAAAAGGCTGAGAGTTTTAGAAAAATCTCTATGAGAAATCTATTTTAGATATAAACATACAAATAGGTTAAAGTAGAGCAATGGGAAAACATTCAGCCTTTACACTCTGAAAGTAACAAATCCAAAGTAGTTGTATTTTAGACTACATACAAATGAAAATTCCACAAATCAAAATTATTAAATCAGCTAAAGTAGTGCTGAGGGGGAAACTTCAAGCTTTAAATTCTTAAGTTGAAACAATAGAAAGATCTTGCATCTGTGATCTGGGCTGCCATCCTAGGAAGCTAAGACGAGAAGACAAAATTAAACCATATAAAGTATAAGAAAGGAAATAATAAAAAGAAAATCAGTGAAATAGAAAATAGCTTAGTCTGTACCCAAACTAAGCTACCTAAACTAACCAAAATGAAAGATAAGACACACATTATCAATGTTAGATGATAAAAGAAGATCCATTACTTTGTCCCCAAAACATGCTGAGCAGAAGAGACAACACAAAAACTGGGTTGTATAATTCCATTTATATGAAATTCTAGAATCGGCAAATCTAATCTAGTGTATATAGAAACCATGCCATGGAGCTGATTTCATGAATATGTTTCTTGTTTTATCGTTATTTTAGATAGTTATCATATTTCAATGCTTTCTCCCTTCTGGGATGTTCAGACATAACTGGGAAGTGGGACAAAAACATTTATTTCTTGGAAAGGGGAGCAGTGTCACAAATTAGTTCTTTCCATCACTCTGTGGAGCTCAACTTTTCTTTCTCTGTTGATCTTAACAGCTGCGAGTCTTTCATCTGCTGTTTTTAGTCTGTATCACACCAGAGAGGGTTTGATTGTATTGACTTGATTAGGTCAGTTGCTTGAGTACAAAACTTAAATGGCAACTCACTCCAGTACTCTTGCCTAGAAAATTCCATGGATGGAGGAGCCTGGTGGGCTACAGTCCATGGGGTCACAAAGAGTCGGACATGACTGAGCAACTTCATGACTTCATGACTTCACGATTGGCAAACACTAAAGCTATTAAAGAAAAACAAAATAGCACTAGCAATATTAATATACGTAATTAACTAAGACTTCTAATGCACCACAAAAATACTGCAGTACATTTTTCCTAGCATTTGGGAACAGAGATTGAGTCAACTCTTCTTAGACCAGCCATAGAATTAATGATTTCCTGATGCTGGTCATGAATTTCCTCAAGAATAGAATATGCTTTAATAGACTACAATATCATAGTATATTTCTCACATCTCTTATAAATATATATTCAGTGTTGTTGTGATGGATTTTATAACCAAAAAAAAATTACTGATTTCTCATATTTTTAAGAGGAAAGTCATACATGAATAAAATCTGCCTAACTCCAGTAAAGAGTGACTCTGGGGGTTCTTTAGCTAAATTTCAACTCTTAGCACAATCGTCAGTTTCTACAAAACAACCACAGCATAGCAACAGCTCTAGTGTGTGACAAAGATGGACGATCTCCAGAAGAGCTAGTATGTCTCATAACTTTAAGCCTTAAGCAGAGCTATTGGTAGTGATCCGATTTTCCATGAGGGTAGCTTTGCCAAACAGCAGATCACATGTACACAGTGACAAAACCACTCCATAGACAGTGAACTTGAAACATCACTTATTTCCAAATATATTACTCCTACCCACCTACTGCTCTCTCTCCTCTCCCATCCAACAGTACAGAAATTAAATATCCTCTTCGATTAACTGCAGGTCCATGCCAGTCTGCTCTCTAGAGTATTCACCTGAAAAGAAGCATGATAGACAATCACTAGCGAAGCAGACTCAAAATAGCTCAGTTAGTAAAGAATCTGCCTGCATGCAGGAGACCCTGGATGATTCCTGGGTCAGGAAGATCCGCTGGAGAAGAGAAAGGCTACCCACGCCAGGATCTGGCCTGAAGAATTCCATGGAGTCGCAAAGAATGGGACACAACTAAGTGACTTTCACTTCACTCACGAAAAAACCAGACCAAATACCGATATTCACTGTCAAATATCCGGCTATTTCAAAGATAAATGTGGATTTCAGTTCAGTTCAGTTCAGTCATTCAGTCGTGCCCGACTCCATACAACCCCTTGGACTGCAGCAAGCCAGGCCTCCCTGTCCATCACCAACTCCTGGAGTTTACTCAAACTCATGTCCATTGAGTTGGTGATGCCATCCAACCATCTCATCCTCTGTTGTCCCCTTCTTCTTCCACCTTTAGTCTTTCCCAGCATCAGGGTCTTTTCAAATGAGGCAGCTCTTCACATCAGGTGGCCAAAGTATTGAAGTTTCAGCTTCAGCATCAGTCCTTCCAATGAATATTCAGGACTGATTTCCTTTAAGATGGACTGGTTGGATCTCTTTGCTGTCCAAGGGACTCTCAAGAGTCTTCCCCAACACCACAGTTCAAAAGCATCAATTCTCCGGTGCTCAGCTTTCTTTATAGTCCAACTCTCATATCCATACATGACTACTGGAAAAACCATAGCTTTGACTAAATG
>NW_011495013.1:6733537-6771492 GCF_000754665.1 Bison bison bison
CTTTGTTGGCAAGTAATGTCTCTGTTTTTTAATAAGCTGTCTAGGTTGGTCATAACTTTTCATACAAGGAGCAAGCATCTTTTAATTTCATGGCTGCAGTCACCATCTGCAGTGATTTTGGAGCACCCCACCCCAAAATAAATTCTGTCACTGTTTACACTGTTTCCCCATCTATTTGCCATGAAGTGATGGGAAGAGATGCCATGATCTTAAGTTTTCTGAATGTTGAGTTTTAAGCCAACTTTTTCACTCTCCTCTTTCATTTTCATCAAGAGGCTCTTTAGTTCTTTTTCACTTTCTGCCATAAGGGTGGTGTCATCTGCGTATCTGTGGTTACTGATATTTCTCCCAGCAATCTGGATTCCAGCTTGTGCTTCATCCAGTCCAGCATTTTTTATGATGTACTCTGCATATAAGTTAAATAAGCAGGGTGACAATATACAGCCTTGATGTACTCTTTTCCTGAGTTGGAACCAGTCTGTTGTTCCATGTCCAGTTCTAAGTGTTGCTTCTTGACCTGCATACAGATTTCTCAAGAGGCAGGTCAGGTGGTCTGGTATTCCCATCTCTTTAAGAAGTTTCCACAGTTTGTTGTGATCCACACAAAGGCTTTGGCATAGTCAATAAAGCAAAAATATATGTTTTTCTGGAACTTTCTTGCTTTTTCAATGATCCAATGGATGTTGGCAATTTGATCTCTGGTTCCTCTGCCTTTTCTAAATCCAGCTTGAACATCTGGAAGTTCATGGTTCACATACTTTTGAAGCCTGGCTTGGAGAATTTTGAGCATTACTTTGCTAGCGTGTGAGTGAGTGTAATTGTGCGGTAGTTTGAGCATTCTTTGGCATTGCCTTTCTTTGGAATCAGAATGAAAACTGACCTTTTCCAGTCCTGTGGCCACTGCTGAGTTTTCCAAATTGGCTGGCATATTGAGTGCAGCACTTTCACAACATCATCTTTCAGGATTTGAAATAGCTCAAATACCATCACCTCTATTAGCTTTGTTCTTAGTGATGCTTCCTAAGGACCACTTGACTTCCCATTCCAGGATGTCTGGCTCTAGGTGAGTGATCACACCATTGTGATTATCTGGGTCATGAAGATCTTTTTTGTACAGTTATTCTGTGTACTCTTGCCACCTCTTCTTAATATCTTCTGCTTCTGTTAGGTCCCTACCGTTTTTGTCCTTTATTGTGCCCATCTTTGCATGAAATGTTCCTTTGGTATCTCTAATTTTCTTGAAGAGATCTCTAGTCACTTCACTCACAAAAAAACATACACCAAATACCAATATTCACTGTCAAAACTCTGGCTATTTCAAAGATAAATGTGGATTTAGTCTTGTCAAATAAGTTTTATTTTATTGCATTCATTTAACAAATAAATAGTTTTTTCATGTCTATGAGAGCTATAAGTTTGTAATATAAAATGATGATAAAATAGACAGAGTTCCTGCCTTCAAGACACTTACAGCTGAATGAAAGAAACTAGAATTAAATGAGCAATTATATGTAAGCCCCATGACCTATCTGGTGCAATGCGAGTCACTGTGAATGTATTCAGTAGCTACCTTGGATTTTGAGAATCAATTTAAGGCTTCCTGGAGAAAGATGTTGACTAAAAAATATAGTCACGACCTGAAAGCAGAGAGTTGTTTTATTTGGTGGGAATGTTTAGGACTCTGAGACCAAGAGACAGCATCTCAGTAGCTCTGAGAAAACTGCTCCAAGGAGGCAGTGGGGAATATAAGCTATATACAAGTTTGCAACAAAGGGAGCAGGCATTCTGAACATCAAAGATTAGGCATCAAGTTAAGGAATTTAGCATTCTATGTATAGGAAGATGCAAGCCTCTAGGCTCACTGAATTCATTCTTTCACATGCACCTCAGCTAACTGGCAGCAATCCTGTTTCCTTGTTCATCTTGCTTCTTGCATTCCCCTGACTCCTCAGTAATCAGCATGGGGGGTGGCAGCATCCCCTGGATCTTAGTTTTGGGAGCTCTCATTCGTATTTGGAGGCCAGAAATTGCTGATGGCCGTAACATTTCTTGTTGATTAATATGGCAGGAGATATTTTCATTTCACAAAGATATACTTAACCAGGTGTTGGAGAAGACTCTTGAGAGTCCCTTGGACTGCAAGGAGATCCAACCAGTCCGTTCTGAAGGAGATCAGCCCTGGGATTTCTTTGGAAGGAATGATGCTAAATCTGCAACTCCAGTACTTTGGCCACCTCATGTGAAGAGTTGAGTCTGATGCTGGGAGGGATTGGGGGCAGGAGGAGAGGGGATGACAGAGGATGAGATGGCTGGATGGCATCACTGACTCGATGGATGTGAATCTCAGTGAACTCCGGGAGTTGGTGTTGGACAGGGAGGCCTGGCGTGCTGCGATTCATGGGGTCACAAAGGGTCGGACATGACTGAGCTACTGATCTGATCTGATCTGATACTTAACCAAGGGGTTTCCCAAGTGGTGCTAGTGGTAAAGAACCCACCTGTCTATGTAGGAGACAAAAGAGACTCAGGTTTGATCCCTGGGTCAGGAAGATCCCCTAGAGGAAGATCCATGGCAACCCACTCTGGAATTCTGGCCTGGAGAATCCCATGGACAGAGGGACCATGGAGTTGCAAAGAGTTGTACATGACTAAAACGAATTAGCACACACCCAGCACACAAAGAGTGATTCAAAGAAAAATTTTTTTTCTGAAAAAGGATACATGAAGTGTTGTTCAAAGACTCACTCTAAGCCAAAAAGAGATAATCAACCTTCCAGGAATGGAAGAACATAAAAGAAAAAAAAAATAATTAAAGCAGGAAAATAAATGTAGAAATAGGCAAACAGATAAACAGTCTAGCTTTACTTTTCAAGTGTATAAATCATTGTCTCATTCTTAAACATCTGATTTTTGAAAAGTATATTGATAAGTCTGCTATAATTTTCACATCTCTTGCCTGGATGATTGTTTCCTATATAATCTCTTAACTGATCTCTTATACCTCTTGTTCCCCCACAGTCTCCCCCTCCACATCAAGCTTGGGTTTTCTTTCAAAAATCCAAATTTGACCATATCACTCCATTGATTAAAAGAATCCATTCCCTCAGGATAAAGACCACAAATCTTAACCAGTCCTGTGTGGACTGGCCCCTGCTCATCTCTGCAGCCTCAAGTCACTGCATGTTCTTTTCCCCATGATGTCTGGCTCTACCTACTATGGCTTTTCTTTCAGTTTCTGGGAAATGTATTGTGCCCTACTGCAACATGGCTTTTGGACAACTTGTGTTTTCAGCCAGAAGCCTCCTTCTTCCTTACTTTTATTTACTCTGCTACTGCTGCTGCTGCTAAGTCACTTCAGTCGTGTCCAACTCTGTGTGACCCCATGGATGGCAGCCCACCAGGCTCCCCTGTCCCTGGGATTCTCCAGGCAAGAACACTGGAGTGGGTTGCCATTTCCTTCCCCAATGCATGAAAGTGAAAATTGAAAGTGAAGTCCCTCAGTTGTGTCCGACTCTTAGCGACCCCATGGACTGCAGCCTACCAGGCTCCTCCATCCATGGGATTTTCCAGGCAAGAGTACTGGAGTGGGGCGCCATTGCCTTCTATTCTGGTTCCTGTCAAATATGCCTTTTTTGTGAAGTCTTCCTAACACCCACATCCCAAACCAGAAATGATCAAATCCTCCTATTACATGCTTTTCTAAAGGCATACAGCTTTTCTTTCATGACACCAACTACCATTTCATTTATCTATTTAGCTGTGTAATTATTAATTAGTGCTCCTCTCTTGCAGTAGGTCATGAGTATAATGAGGGCAGGGACTCCATATGCTCTAAGGGCCAAAAGGACAGGGATTCTTTCATGTTTTACTCATTACTGTATCCCCAGCACTCAGCACGGTGCTTAATTGTTCAGTCGATAGGTCATGTCCAATTCTTTGCAACCCCATGGACTGTAGCATGCCAGGCTTCCCTGTTCTTTGCTATTTCCTACAGTCTGCTGAAACTCATGTCCATTGAATTGCTGATGCTTTTTCTATGAACCAACAGGTTGGCAATTTGATCTCTGGTTCCTCTACTTGGTGCTCATGTTCACTCACTAAGTCGTGTCCAACTCTTTGTAATCCCATGGACTGTAGCCCATCAATCTTCCCTGTCCATGGGATTTCCCAGGCAAGAATGCTGGAGTGGGTTGCCATTTCCTTCTCCAGGGGATCTTCCTGATCCAGGGATCGAACCTGCATTTTCTGCACTGGCAGGTGATCCTTTACCAGTGAATCACCTGGGAAGCACCCCCCCGACTTGGTACTGTCAATGAAGAAAAAAAAAATGTTGCCTGGTCTTTTCAGTAAAGACAAGATGTTACAGCTATCAGGCCTTCACACACAGATGCCCTGAAGGTGAGCCCTGAGGGAAGTCAGGATAGAAACAGGATCCCACCATCTAGCAGTCAACTGCTGCAACTACCACCCGCCTTCCCCTCCCCGCTCCTGCCTCCAGTGTGTACCCTGAAGAGACTCATTATGAGAAAGCTCAGGATACTGGCCCCAGATGACTGAGGTACATATCAAAGTAATGATTTCAATGATCCCAAACTCTTGCATCTTCCCATAAGTGCTAAATTCCTTAACATGAGATATCTGGTTTTCTTTAATTAACAGTAATCTTTGATGTTCTGACTATCTGGTCTTTGTTGCAAACACTCCTTATCCTGGCTACTTCCTCCCCTCTTCAGGGTAGTCTATCAGAGCTATCAAAGAGGTGGTTTCCTGAGCTTATGTCCTCAGTTTTGTTGGCTGAATAAAACATCATTCTCTTTTCTTTCTGTCAACAGTATGTAGTTCAGTTCAGTTCAGTTCAGTTGCTCAGTCGTGTCCAATTCTTTGCGACCCCATGAATCGCAGCACGCCAGGCCTCCCTATCCATCACCAACTCCCAGAGTTCACTCAGACTCACGTCCATCAAGTCAGTGATGCCATCCAGCCATCTCATCCTCTGTCGTCCTATTCTCCTCCTGCCCCCAATCTCTCCCAGCATGAGTCTTTTCCAATGAGTCAACTCTTCGAAATGAGGTGGCCCAAGTACTGGAGTTTCAGCTTTAGCATCATTCCTTCCAAAGAAATCCCAGGGCTGATCTCCTTCAGAATGGACTGGTTGGATCTCCTTGCAGTCCAAGGGACTCTCAAGAGTCTTCTCCAACATCATAGTTCAAAGGCATCAATTCTTCAGCGCTCAGCTTTCTTCACAGTCCAACTCTCACATCCATACATGACCACAGGAAAAACCATAGCCTTGACTAGACGAACCTTTGTTGGCAAAGTAATGTCTCTGCTTTTCAATATGCTATCTAGGTGGATATGAAAGAAGAAGAAGGTGGAAAGAAAGAAGAAAAGTTATGATAACTTTTCTTCCAAGGAGTAAGTGTCTTTTAATTTCATGGCTGCAGTTACCATCTGCTGATTTTGGAGCCCCCAAAAGTAAAGTCTGACACTGTTTCCACTGTTTCCCCATCTATTTCCCATGAAGTGATAGGACTGGATGCCATGATCTTAGTTTTCTGAATGTTGAGTTTTAAGCCAACTTTTTCACTCTCCTCTTTCACCTTCATCCAGAGGCTTTTTAGTTCCTCTTCACTTTCTGCCATAAGGGTGGTGTCATCTGCATATCTGAGGTTATTGATATTTCTCCTGGCAATCTTGATTCCAGCTTGTGTTTCTTCCAGCCCAGCGTTTCTCATGATGTACTCTGCATATAAGTTAAATAAGCACGGTGACAATATACAGCCTTGACATACTCCTTTTCCTATTTGGAACCAGTCTGTTGTTTCATGTCCAGTTCTAACTGTTGCTTCCTGACCTGCATACAAATTTCTCAAGAGGCAGGTCAGGTAGTCTGGTATTCCCATCTCTTTCAGAATTTTCCACACTTTTTTGTGATCCACACAGTCAAAGGCTTTGGCATAGTCAATAAAGCAGAAATAGATGTTTTTCTGGAACTCTCTTGCTTTTTCCATGATCCAGCGGATGTTGGCAATTTGGTCTCTGGTTCCTCTGCCTTTTCTAAAACCAGCTTGAACAACTGGAAGTTCACGGTTCACATATTGCTGAAGCCTGGCTTGGAGAATTTTGAGCATTACTTTACTAGCGTGTGAGATGAGTGCAATTGTGCAGTAGTTTGAGCATTCTTTGGCATTGCCTTTCTTTGGGATTGGAATAAAAACTGACCTTTTCCAGTCCTGTGGCGTCTGCTGAGTTTTCCAAATTTGTTATTTCTTGACTGAAGGAATTAGTGTCATATTCAAGAAAGCTAGTTTTAAGTCAAGTTTTTAATGTCCTTCAGGATAAATTACAGGAAACAAGGTTGACCCATGGCAGACTGACAAGTGGCCTAAAAACAGAGCTGAATTTCTGTCTATGTTTCTGCAAAACCAGCTCCACTCCCCTGGTTAATGTCTCTGTGTGTTCACATTCGTGCAAAAACCCTGCTGTCCTTGGCCCTGGAAGAAAACTGAGAGGACTGTTTTCTGATTGTTTGAGTCCAGAGTTCCTTCTGGAGAGTCTTGCTATTTTTGAGTGCAAGTCAGTTTTATGTAATATATCCATTACTTGCAATTTCATCATTACCTGTCTGAAATGCTAGGGAGGGAGTAGCATTGGATGTAGAAAATATTTATTATTTTCAAATAGGTCATGTGGTGTTATGATGCAATGAAAGAATCAATACCTGGGGTTTGATGGCCCGGTTTATACTGATATTTCCATTATGCCACTAAATCTCCGGAAGCCTGTGCAAATTACTGAACTTTCAGATAAGGTTAACTATCAAGAGGGATTTCAGGCCACTGCCTGTCTTTGAGTTGAAAAGTATAATACCTGAAAACCATTACTGAGTTCTCTGACAGAGCAAAACAATCTTATAGCTCACAGAATCAAAATTCCATATTTAGATATAATGGTTTCCTTTTTTCTTTTTTAAAGTTTATAATTTGATTTGACAAACAGCCTCTGGACTATTGCCTCAGAAATAGAAGCTTAATCAGTTTTCATATATTTGAAAGTTAGGTGTATTTTATTTGCTTTGATTTATTAAATCATATATTTATTGAACCTTTAATTATGGTGGTATTGAGTAAGGGTAAAAATTAGTTTATAAAACATGGCATTGAGTTGATTTCATTGAGAAAGTATCATTCAGTTTTAATTCTTGCTTTTTAAAAGAAATTTGTTTTATTTCCTTTTTTGACAATATGAATCACTGTTTCTACATTATATGCTAACCTTCTCTCTTGATATTTTCCCATTGATGTGAGAGATAGCTTAATGACACAGATCCTCATCTTAGCACTACTATTAAATCCTACAGTACCCTTAGGCTGACTTAGAATTTCATGTAAGTGTTGCCTCTTTTTGGTTTGTTTTGAAATTGCTTTTAAAAAAAGGATGAGACCATTTTAAGAGAGGTTTTAGGTTTTTAATTTAGTTTAAGATGGTAATCTGAGGCCACTCTGTTCCTAAAGAGTTCATTAAAAATTTTTATAAACTAAAATTTTGTGGCAATGAACAAAGAATGGAGTCATTAATGAGCTAAAAACTCAACAAAGTTCTGGAATGAAGGAAAGTACATGAATAAGAATAGTTGATGAAACTAGATGGAAATAGCCACTATCTAGAATATTTTCTGGGAGAAGGCAATGGCACCCCACTCCAGTACTCTTGCTTGGAAAATCCCATGGACGGAGGAGCCTGGAAGGCTGCAGTCCATGGAGTCGCTGAGGGTCGGACACGACTGAGGGACTTCACTTTCACTTTTCACTTTCATGCACTAGAGAAAGAAATGGCAACCCACTCCAGTGTTCTTGCCTGGAGAATCCCAGGGACGGGGCGTCCTGGTGGGCTGCCATCTATGGGGTCACACAGAGTCGGACACGACTGAAGCGACTCTGCAGCAGCAGCAGCAGAATATTTTCTGAAGACCCCACCACTGAGTAAGTAATCAGCATGCCTGCAGGACTATAGAGAGATTCCAAGGCAAGAAGGAGAAGTGTCTATAACTCCTTCAGGGAAAAATCCCATTTTGCTTTGCATTCTTGATGCGATTGCTTACCACATACTTCCTTTTAATATCTTTGTGTCTACCTCATTTCTCTCAAGTTCCTATCCAATACCATTCTATCAGAGATACTTCTTAACCACTTTATGTAAACAAGAACTATCTCTAGCCTTTCCGTCAAACCTGTCACTCTATATCCCTTCTATTCTTCTTTAATTTTCTTCACAATACCTAGTATGTTCTAACATGCTCAATGCTTCTTTTACGAAAAGGGTAACTTTGATAAGAGCAATTTGTCTGTTTGGTTAGCTAATTTTATAGACCATCAGTACCATTCTGGGGATTGATTAAGTGAATGAATGATTGAACTGTGGCTATAAATTTTTGTTGTGCTCTTCACCCCAACTTCATACTTTTCCATTACAATATTTAGAGTATTTAGTAGCCAGATATTTACTCCTAATTTGGTTGTGTGGAAAAGGGAGTTCTCTAAAAAATGAATAAACTATCAAAAGCAAACTGGCCACTGGTGTTGATGTTTGTGCTTTGTGCTTTGTGTATATGAGAGTTTCCCAACACAATGGCCAACTCCTCATCAATTTACCAAAGTCCCCCATTGCTCTGCCATCTTACTTACTTCGTTCTTAAGCAAAACAGTCAAAACTTGCTGTATAATTAAAGAAAGAATATGGGAAAATAATGGTCAAGCAAAACAAACAGAAACATCTTACTCTAAAGAAACAAAGAAAATAAATTTTAAAATTTTAACAAAAATCTAACTCATATCCTTAGAGAGGTTTGAGAAGATATTACATCCTCAGCATTAGGACAAAATTCTGTGAAGGAACAAAAACAATAAAAAGCCCTTAGTAATTAAAAATAAACCAGCTAGAATTTAAAAAGAAAGCCAAAACAAGGAAAAACAAAATCAAGGGAATCCCCCAAAATACAGTTAAGAAAGAGAGGATAAAAAGTAAAGAAGATTAGCCCCAAAGATTAAAGTTTCAACTATTAAAGATTCCAGAAAATAAAATGAAAGAAATGAGATTCTTAATTTGAAAAATTAACATTCTAGAAATGAAGAAAAGCATAGACCTTTAAATTAAAAAATACTAATATATATAAAGAAGAAAAAATACAAAAGTATCATATGTTAAAGTAGCATGTGGAACATCACTGTGAAACTGCAAAACAGTAAGAATAAAGAAAAATTCTCCAAAGCCTCCACTGAAGTGAAAAATAAAACAATGGCAACAATAAAAAAAAAAAAAGTGGTCACCACTAGAGAATGGGAATTGTAAGAAATCATAAAATTCTCTTCAACAGCATAAGAGTCTGGCATACATAGATAATAGACTCTATAAAAAATACAATGCTAAAATAAAATTTGGCACAATTTTGAGTCAGTGGTGCTGTGTTGGAAAGGAGAATCCATTGGGCATTCCTTTGAACTCTGGAGATTCGATACTTAAACATGAGATAAGGAAACATAACCATAGTGTACTACTTGCCTCTGCTTTTTCTTATACTCATGAAAGAAAAGATACTGTTTATCAATTTTTAATTTTTAGATTTGATCCATAGACAAAGTAAAAAGATTTAATGATGTCTATCAAATGTAATGTAAATAGAATCAAATCAGCCCTGTCTATGCTATGCTAAATCACTTCAGTCGTGTCCGACTCTGTGCAACTCCATAGACGGCAGCCCACCAGGCTCCCCCGTCCCTGGGATTCTCCAGGTAAGAACACTGGAGTGGGTTGCCATTTCCTTCTCCAATGCATGAAAGTGAAAAGTGAAAGTGAAGTGTCTCAGTCGTGTCCGACTCTTAGCGACCCCATGGACTGCAGCCTACCAGGCTCCCCCATCCATGGGATTTTCCAGGCAAGAGTACTGGAGTGGGGTGCCACTGGGGAGAGCAAAACTACAACTGACAAAGATTGGAGGGTAGATAGAGGCGACATGGAGATAAACACAGTGTATACATACCCCTATTTTACAAAGTGGAGTCAAGAGACACTGTGTAGAAAGTACATAACAGAAATATAAGAAAACATTTCAATTTCAAAGATTACTAATAGAATAAAACAATTTCAAAATTACATTGTGAGGAAGGGGACATGAATGTGAGCTAAATCTTCATCTACAATAGCAAGAAGTCTGTAGAGGGCATCTAAATTGATAAATTAAGAGAGGAAAAAGATAGGCATATTATTTAGAAATTAGGAAGCATCAACAAAACTAAAAATTGAAATGGTTAAAAATTTGGGAGGAAACAAGACAGGGAAAATACTTCCATATTCAAAACTTACATGGGTACATTTTAAATGTATTTAAATTGTTGACAAATTCTAATTAAAGTAAAATACAAACAAATAAAGCATGCAAAGGCCTTTCACCAAGTGCTAGACTACTAGAAAAAGCCAACATTCTTTTAAAAATAGAAAAAAATTATGATACATAAAAGGAAATATATTTGTGTAGTTTTTTATTTTGATATAATTTCAAACTTACAGAAATATTTCGAGAATACTACCAAGAATTCCTATTTTGTTTACATTTTTCCTATCTCCTCTGTTATTTGTTCTTTACACATACATGCACACGCACTTTTTTCTGAGCCATTTGTGAATAAATTTCAAACATTGTGTTCTTTTACTAAACACTTCAGTGTATATTTTTTTAAGAACAAAGATATTTCCTTTCATAGTCACAGTACAACTATCAAAACCAGGACATTTAACATCGACATCCTGCTGTTATCTATCCCAAAGGTCATATTGTTTCCTTGTTGTCACAAGCATTCCCCAATTCAACTGTCTTTCTTTGCTAACTATATTTTTCACATTCTAGTTTAATCGAGGATCACAGATTGCAGTTAGCGATCATGTCATTTTAATATGGGACAGCTCATCAGTCTCTGTATTTCATGACCTTGACATTTTTCAAGAGGCAGGCAAGCCTACTTTATCTCTCACTTTGAATTTGTTTTATGTTTCCTCAATATTAAATTCAGGTTATTATTTTTTTGGCAGAGATATTACAGAAATAAGATTGTGTTCCCAACAAGCTCCTACTGTACAGCACATGGAATTCTGCTCAATGTTATGTGGGTGCCTAGATGGGAGAGGGTTTGGGGGAGAGTAGATACACATATGTGTATGGCTGAATCCCTTTGCTGTTCACGTGAAACTATCACAGTTTGTTAATTAGCTATATCTCCAATACAAAAAAAAGATTATTTTACAAAATTACTTACAAAGTAATTTATTTTACAAAATAAAAAGTTAAAAAAAGAAGTCTGTGTTCTCATTGCATCCCATCTGAGGCACATGATGTTGATCTGTTATATTACTGGTAACATTATCTGTGATAATTTGGTTAAGTTAGAGGACTCCAGATTTCTCCAGTATAGATTAGATTTTTCCTTTCTACAATTGCAAAATAGTTATTTGACACTATATAAATATCCTATTTCTCATCAAATTTTTATCCACTAGTTTTAGCATGAAAAATGTGGTATTTTACATGGAAAGAATGTAAAAGAATGTTTTGGGGAATATTAATCTTTGATTTTTATTTCTGTATTCAAGAACCTTTAGTAAATGTCTCAATACTTCAAGAAAATTATAGGGAGATTTAAAACCACCAGTGTTGATTTCACATATTCATTGCAATTTGTAATTTTTAAAAGGCATTTCTTTTACATGTATGTTTAGTAATTTAGGCTTTTTCTAGCAATAGGTTAATAATCAGTTGTTTCTAATAATACTCCACTGAATCACTGAAAGTTGAAAATAAGGTTATATTACAAATTTCATCTGTACTTTGGAAAGGATTAGTGCTGTTTATCTTATCAGCACAAGCACTGGGTAATTGTATCCTTTATTTACTAATAATTAGGGGGTAGATTTATATCACAAGAAATATGCACAATAAAACCAGCCATAGCTTAGCTTGGCTTGTGAAAAAAAAGAAAGGAAAACAAGATAATAGATTGATGTCACCAATGTATGAATTTGCCAGAAGCAATGGCAATTAAAAACAAAATTCTCAAATACAAGCAACAAAACAGTGATAGATGTCTTTGGAAAAAAGAACAAACAAAATTTAAATATATAAAACTAGATTTATTGTACATACACAATTGTATTCGATTCTTTTAGTAAGCATACATCCTACAAACTTTAAACTATTCTTTCAAACTTACAGATAGATGTGATTTGACATCCTAAAAATTTGGAGTTGCCATGAAGTAGTGATACAAAGTTTTCCATTTTCCTAGTGTATAACACACTATGTAGAAATGGGCAGAAAGGGACATTACCAAAAAGATTTGGCTGGAAATGCAATAAAGGACAACTAAGGCTAGAATGCGTAAGAGATGTAATGAGTAAAGGCGTGTGTGTGCGTGCTTAGTCATTCAGTTGTGTCAGACTCTCTGCGACCCTTTTGACTGTAGCCTCCAGGCTGCTCTGTCCATGCAGTTTTCCAGGCAAGAATACTGTAGTGTGTTGCCAGCTCCTACTCCAGGGTATGTTTACAACCCAGGGATCAAAGCTGTGTCTCCTGTGTCTTCTGCATTACAGGTGGAGTCTTTACCCACTGAACCATCAGGGAAGCCAAAAATAGTAAAAAGAGCAAAATACCATCATTCTGGAAAAATCTAGAGCATGACTATTGGATTTTACTTTTAACAGTAATGGTGAGATGTTACTTTTAGGGGGAAGGTGCTGAGCTTCATTTCTATCATGGTAAGCTTCAGAAACTGGCAGCACAGTCCTGCGAGGTAGCCTACCAGCAGTTGGTTAAAGAGACAGAAAGATTAGTCTTATTAACACTGCATCATTTCTGTGTGTGTGTGTATGATTCTTTTTTTGTTTGTTTGTTCATTTGTTTATTTTACATGTATCCATGCTTTCTTAGATTCTTTTCCCATTTAGGCCATTACAGAGTTCCCTGTTCCATAGAGTAGGTCCTTGTTATCTATTTTATATATAGTAATGTGTAAGAAAAAGAATATCCACAGTTATCTGAGATGGCTATTTAAATACCTCTCCCTTTGCCAACTATCTTGGTGAAGCCAAATTTTCTTCAAATAATTCAACCAAAACAATATAGTACAACACACCAAATGCAGAAAAAGAGATGAGAACCCAGTTTTCCTTTATTTAGCCAGAATTGAAGACACAGGCAAAAATGTAAAACAATGTCAGTCTTCTACTATTTTGGTTCACTTTTTAAAGTACAGCTAGTTTTCATTAAAAAAAAAATCTTAAAAAACACTCATTTTTCATGCAGACAAATCTGTGGCAGTCCAGACAACTTCTAGGGGAAACAGACATAGAAGGAGGGCACAACACCAGGGATTTCACTTTCTGCACAGCTAGCCTACGTGTAGAAAAAGAGAAACCACTGGATACACTCCAGTGGTTGGAAGAGAGATAAGTCAGATCTTCGGTCACTAAAGTCCAAATGATACTCCTTTCTTGTATCTCTCTCATCTGTCTCATTTCTTCATCCCTACTCCCTATTCTTTGGTGTAAGCCTGAATCATCTCCTGACTCAGTCAACTAGTGGTCTCTGCCTCTACTTTCTTTGATCTCTCTCTCTAATCTATTTTCTGCCCCACTTTGCTACCACAGTGATCTTTATAAAATGTTCAGCTGACCAAAGCTTTCCTCTGATAAAAATTATTTACTAGCTCTCTTATGCCTTCAGTTTTAAATCTAAATTATAATTCAGACAAATTTACTTCTAAAAATTTTCAAGTTTCCTCTGTCATTAAACACCATGCTGCTGCTGCTGCTAAGTCACTTCAGTCGTGTCCGATTCTGTGCGACCCCATAGACAGCAGCCCACCAAGCTCCCCTGTCCCTGGGATTCTCCAGGCAAGAACATTGGAGTGGGTTGCCATTTCCTTCTCCAGTGCAGGAAAGGGAAAAGTGAAAGTGAAGTCGCTCAGTCATGTCCGACCCTCAGCGACCCCATGGACTGCAGCCCTGGCTCTTCTAAAAATGCTGGATACTTTACCTGAAACAGCGTCTCCTCTCTTCCTCACCTTATTAATTCATACTAAATTCCTTTTTAGGCTTACTTGTATCAAATGCCACCTCTAGAAAGCCTTCCTTTTCCCTAAAATAGGTGTCCTTCCTAAGTGTTGTTGTAACTTTATAGGCTTTCCTCCGTCTTACCTTCAGTCACACTGTGATTACCTTGAGTGACTTGCACAGCCTGAAAAATAATAATTCTCAGTAGCCTTGTTGAGTGAAAGAGGGAAGCTAAAAAATAAAAGAACGGATAGAAGGCAATCTTGTGGGGGGGGGGGGCCCCGGGGGGGGGGGGGGGGGCCCTGAGAACAGAGGGTAATTCTGTATTCCAGAGATTAAAAATAAAGATAGCTGATTAAAACAAAGAGTAAATCAAAATGACTGCTGAATTTATCTAGAAGATCAGGGAAGACTATTACAGCTTTTCTGAAACAGAAAGTATAGCATATTCTAGGGAAATAAATTTATGGTAGAGACCATCACAACATCATAAAACGATTATCCTCTAACTTAAAAAAAAATGTGCTAAGTTCCCTCTAATATGGCTCAATCATAAAATCTTGTTTAATTTACAGAATCTTTTATACTTGTAATAATATCACACATAGTAGCCATATGGATATGCATAAACCCATCTGTACATACTTTATCTCTCCAAACTAAAATATCAGAGCTATTTTAATCTGGTCTTCTGTGTTATCAAGCAATTGGAAATGAACAAAAAATGTTTAGTGTCTATATACATATAAGATTACTAAGAAGTACATCACGATAGTAAAGCCTAGAGTGTAGAGGGCAAAGTTTCCAACCAATTTTTCCCCAAAATCAACCACCTGTAAGGAAATAATCTAAAATTATTATGCAAAGAGAAAATAAGATTAACTTTATTATATAAAAAAATGGGAGAAGGGGATATAGGAGGTTAACATGCCATGAAGGTTAATTTATAATCAAATCCTGCCCTAGAGTTAACTTGGAGAGCCAAAGCTTGGTGACCCATTCCAAAATGACCTTAAGAAATGTGAGAGAAGGAAAGGTTTCTGATAGATATCAGGAAGCGAAGTATGAAAATGTAGGCCAACCAGGGATCAAAGAGCTAGGGTAGAAGAAGGAACAGCAGGAGAGAGGGATCTGGAGGTTGACTGGTGAGTGCCAGGGAGTTTCATGAGTGTCCACTTCACGCCTCTGCTTGGTTTTTAGCATGATGGCTGTGGGCTGACTGGACCGTTTAAAGAACTGTGATCAGAATGGACAGGTGATGGGGTATCTCAAGTAAAATTTTAGAAATAGTAGATTTTGTCAACTAGAATGGAATGTTATATTTACTATTGTTCACCAAACTGTCCATCTAATAGAGATGCATTAAGCAGGCACCATTAACTAGAAGTTGTCATGAATATGATTGCCTCTCTACTTTGAATCATTTAATGCTATTTGGAAATTAAACAAAATTCTTTGCTAATAATGAGAAACAACATTTGATTCCTAATTCCATATAGGCTATGACATCCATCAAAGACTTGTCAACCTTTCTTACTTACTGACAAGAATTTAATGCATGGTTATTTGACCAATCTTCTTGAAAATTCTACTAAAATTTGCACTGGTTACAGTAATATGTAACCAGTAAATCAAATGAAACTTTGCAACTGAAATGAATTTAATCTATCTTACTGCAATATATGTATGTATAAACAAAAGAATGCAGAAACTAATTTGACTCAGAAAACTACAGGAATAGAAATATCCGTATACACCAAAGCAACTGTGAATAAATTACTCAGGTCCATTGTATTGAAGTAAGTTGTCCAGAAAAAAATGTTGAAATGTTCCTGGAACATAAACGGTATGTAGTCAGTATGGATTGAAGTTTGCATGGATAGTAAGTTGCAACTTACTTATTGAACTAACTTTCTCTATGAAACAAAACTGATGAGACTTTATGGTCTTCAGTTTTTAATAAAATCCCTGCTGGGCACTTACAGAAGAAGTAAATTTATGGATTCAGGAGTAACACAGATGATGCTTCAAAAGTAAAAGGAGTGTGTCTATTAATCTGAGACTGATTTGGAATCAGTGTCTTAAGGGTGACCTTCATCGATTAGTATCATATGAATTGAGACAGTTCCACTGCAGTTGACATACATATGTTTATCCAAAACTCCTTGGTCTTGGGGAATCACCTGCCCCTCTGATTTGGTAGTCCTTTTTATTTCATGCGGTTTTAATAGGACTGACAAAGTAAGGCTTTAAAAGTAAGGTCCCAGACCTGACCAATCTGAGTTCTTTCTCAAGCTGATCAGATTGATTGTTTGAGACATCAGAGTATAACTGAAGATGGACAGGTGAGAAGCTTCCTAGGGACTTTTGCCAGAGCTGTCTGGAAGAACACTCCCCTCTTTGGGAATCACAGGCAATAAGGACTTCATATTGCTGGTGTTGCCAGAGCCATCTTTCAAACATATGAAGTGCTGTCATTTGAAACTGAAGACAAGCAGAGATGAGCAAAGCTGAGAAATGGAGCAAGGCCGAAGTATGACATCATTTGATACCTGAATGTAGCTGAGGTCTACATAGGAAGAAATTGCTTTTGGTCCTCTCAGCCAAGAAAATGGGTGAATTTATTTAAATTTAAATGAATTTGAATTGGATTTCTGTCATTGAAATTAAAGGAGGCCTGATTAATTCACCATGAATGGCTAAAATCAATGGCTCCCAAACATTTATAGTATAACAATAATAATAGTTCAAAGACCAACTTCCTTGTACTTCATCTTCTGAAAGTGTAAGTCACTCAGTCGTGTCCAACTCTTTACGACCCCATGGAATGTAGCTCACTAGTTTCCTCTGTCCATAGAATTCTCCAGGCAAGAATACTAGAGTGAATTGCCATTCCTTTCTCCAGAGGATCTTCCTGACCCAGGGATCAAACCCAGGTCTCCTGCATTGCAAGAAGATTCTTTACCATCTAAGCCTACCCAAATATTTCTACTCTTTCATCCACTTGTGCATCTGGTTTCTCTGCAAAGGTAAATTAACGTTTTCAATTGATCAGGATTGTGAATCTATCATTTTCCCCACAGACTTTGAATCCTTCATGGAGACCTGCAAGTATCACTGAGAATGGACAGTCTTCAAGACAGTGATGATTCTAAAACAGTTCCCAACAGTAAATAAATACATCAGGTCTAGCATCCCTCACTTAAGCAAATCATATATGTAGTAAAGGCCTGAGACAATGGTCTCTATCACTTGTAGGGTCCCTATCATCTCAGTCTTTTTGTTACTGAGCCCAAGTTTGTTCTGCTCACCACATTATGAACCAATGAATCAGAGACGAGATGTTGAGGCAAGGAATACAACTTTATTCAGAAAGCTGGCTGACCGAGAAATTGGAAGACTAATGCCTCAAAATAACCATCTTCTGAGGTCTGGATGCCTGGTTCTTTTACAGAACACAGAAAGGGAGAAGGTGAGGAAATAGAGTAAAAAGGCCATTAATCTTGCAAATATCTCTTGGAATGGCTAGCCTCTGGGGGAGAGTGTGTTAATTTCTTCCTTCCTGTAGCCATCTACAGGTGGACAAGGTCATGAACAAAGGCATTTTGGCTTAACCCTTAGGCAAAGGAGCAAGGTTCCCAGAGGTAGGCCATTATGGATAAATGGTATCCTTTTAGTAAACAAAAGCAATGGGAAATAAAGTTTAAGTAAAAGAAGCTGATCCCACCGTGGAATCAGTTTTCCCCTGTAGCACTATTGTTTATAACTCACCACCAATTTATATATGTACATTATTTATCCACCTCTGTTTATCCATCTTAGAAAAACTGAGGAAGCATTATAGTGGTTGATGTTAAGTCCTTAAGTGGTTGACATGAATACATAAGGTATTTTGACAACATATCCTTGAGAAAGCAAAGATCTCTTAAGGCTTAAGCCTGTGTTTCAATCCCAGTCATCAGAAGAACTTAAAATGTAGGCTCCAGGGTCTCAGTCTGGCCCTGCTGAATCAAAGTCTCTGAAGCTGAGGTCTAGTTCATTTTAATCAACTCTCCACTTGCTTAAGTCCATAATTTGAAACTACCAGTACTGAAACCAGTACATAACTTTGACCACCAACTTAGATAAATTTAAGTTAGTTTATTCTTAATGCTCTACTCAGATATTTTCTAATTTTAATGTCAATATGAAACAATTGAATCTTGTTACGGTGCGTGTGCAACAGCTCTGAGGTAAGGCCTGAGATTCTGTATTTTCAACAAGTTCCCAGGTAATGCTGATAGACTTTGTCTAGGGATATGAAAAGAATCAACAAAAATACATACAATTGAAAAGAATATGTAGCACTACTGTTTGGGATTAACATATACACATCACTATATATAAAATATATAACCAACAAGGACCTACTCTATAGCACAGACAACTCTACTCAATATTTTGCAATAACTTATAAGGGAAAATAATCTGAGAAAGAATATACAGATATAAATATCTGAATTACTGTACTCTACACTATAACACAACACTGTAAATCAACTATACTTCAGTTAAAAATAAAAATTAGTAAATCTGGCCTATGGAAAAATTAAAGTAGAACAGAGATAAGAATATCACATGAAAACACAGTTTACCCTCATGCTATGCAGTTGTAGAAGAAGCCTGCGATTCTATTTTCCTGGCAGCTAAGTCAAATAAGAAAAAACACATTCTTACATTCTTCCCAGGATGCATAAAAAGCAAAACAAGCCTTAAAAAGAAGCACACATTCTGTGAACACTGTGAGATGCAATGTATATGATAATTCTTTTATCTGTCTTTTTCGTACTTTGCCTTTCATATCAGGTCTCAGGGCATAATAAGGAAATGTAATTGAGAAAGAATAGTTCCATTGGAGCCAAAAACTTCTGATCAAAATATGTAATTCTCTGGTGGCTTTGCTTCATACAAACGTAAAATTTATAATAGCTAGAGAAATGGATGGGAATGCCTTCCAAGTAGGTTAGGTGCCAGGAAAATTTGGTAAATCCCAAAAGGGCTATTAAACTCATTTTTTCTACCATGAAAAAGAACACAGAATTGTCTTAGCACATTTGATCACATTGGGCCAGTATAAGGTAAAAATAGTACATTGGCAGTGACACCTAGAACAAAATGGGCAATCAGATCACACAAGCTTTAAGTTATTTAGCTCTGATGTTCAAGTTTCCCACTCCTTTTCTTAATTCACACCAAAAGAAGGGACTGCCCTCCTCTTCCTCTATTTTGGGTCATGTATACATTCCCCTATTATTTCTTTTATCTGAACTGTGTGATTAAGAGATCTTTTGTTCTAAAAAACCAGAGCCAACTTAAGCTAGTTTATCAAAAAAAGGGCTATTTTCTATATGAATATAGAGACACATCTGCTATTCAAATTATTTTTATGTCCTTGTTCCGTAGGCTATAAATCAGAGGGTTTAACATGGGAATCATAAGGGTTTAAAACAATGAGGTCATTTTGTCTTGATCTAAAGAGTAGATTGAACTTTGCCTGAAGTACATAAAAAGCTCCTGCTTCATCTCTTGTAATTGTTCCTGTCCACCTGCCTTCTTTTTTTCTTTTCTCTCTGTATAAGTTTCTGCTTCTTAGTCTGCAAGACATGTAGAGGATGAGCATGCACACATTCTCAAATTAAAATCTCCCACATAACAATAACTTCTTTATTCAGATTCAGAATTTCAGAACAAAATAGTTGGTCATCTTTGCTTAGGCCAGATTATTTTTCTCTTAGTACAGTCAAGTGTGGCTAGAGATGCTGATCATATTTTATTTTTAAAAAGGCTACAAAAATTTCAAGTGGTTATTATGCATATTGTATTCTACATACCATGAAATTTATTTCTTGACCTATTTTTATTTACTACTTCTATCTTGATTTATTCACAAGCCTATATTGTTATTTTATAAAGTTCTACAATCTTCCCCGATTTTTCTGAAGTTGGTAATAATATCTGAGAAACACTTCCTATCTTTATTAATAGCTTTTAAGCTAGGACTGAAGAGCCCATTTTCATGGATACATGTGAATTTCACATGAGATGCATGTTAATTTAAGTAAATACAAATATCTATCACACTGAAAAGCATCCCAAGACCATGTGTTAATAAGTAACCAATCATTTAAAGATTGTCCTGAGCCTATACCTCAGACAACACAGGAGCAGATTCTATAGCCATCTGCCCCCTTAAAAAGTGACTTGTTTTGTTTGCCTGACTTATATCTCAATTAATTCAGGAGATAGTTCTTGAGGACGATAATTATGAGCTAAGCATTGGTTAGATGCTAGAATGAATGGCAGTAGGGGAATCTATATTATAGACAGAAGATATTAAGGAAATAGGTAATTTCAGTAAATGTGATAAATGTAAAATAATGTTAAGCACAGGGTGCTATGAGATCTCCACTCTTGTGAGGTAAAGATGTTATCCCCATCATCAATTTAGAACTAAAAGATGGGAGATGGAGATGAGGCACAGACAGAGTGTAGTTTCGGGGTTGGGGCACAGACAAAGAGAAGTAGAAATGCTAAAAGATGTATTCAGAGTGTTAGTGAATGAAAACAAGAGAGAGATGGTATAAGAAGAGCATGGTCCATTCAATAGATAAGTAAGATTTCATGACCAGAGAGTAGAGTTCATGATGGAGGAAAAAAATGAGAGATGAGATTGGGCATATAAATAGATCATACATGGTCTAAGAAATCATATCAGGACATTTGAATTTACTCCTGAAGGCAACAGGAAGCCATATTAGAAAAATGAGGACCTGATTGATTCTCCTTGTAGAACATGATTACTCTGACAATAATGTGAAAAAAGAAATGAATTTGAAAGATGGGTGACTTGAAGGCAGGAAACCACTTAGAATTGTACAGTTATTCAGAAGAGAGGAGACTGTGGCCTGAACTAAGATTTTGGCAGTAAGTAAGAGAGAAAGGAATGGTTTTGACGTGTACAGTTGACCTTTGCACAACATGGGTTTGAACTGCATGGTTCCACTTTTATGTGGCTTTTTTCAGTAGTAAATGCCATGGTACTACATGATCCAAGGTTGATCGAATCCAAGGATGCAGAATGTGGATACAGAAGAACCTCGATACAGAGCATGGAATGTAAATTATATGCAGGTTTTTAATTGCATGGAGGGTCAGCACCCCAACCCCCAGTGTTGTTCAACGGTCAACTGTGTTTAGAAGTTGTAAATGAAAGGAATTCATAATTAATTGGATTAGTGGATGACCTGAATTCAGGAAGAGAAGACAAAGTCAAGGATGATACTCAACTAAATTGACAACAAAGATGGTGCCTGAGATGTGAAAAGTAAATACCTACCATGTGATGCACTGATGTTCAGTCTCCTTAATTAGCATTTGCTTGTACATTATAAAATAAATACATTTCATCTTTATCAATTTCCTCCCATTAAGATCATCTCAGCTGCGTAATGACCTATTCCTCATGGAAAGCATGATTTCTTTGACCTTCCTGATGGGAGCCAGAATTGCAATGTATTTTTCATTAAAAACTAAAAATATGCTGTGAACTACATTCAGAAATTCTGTACAAAAACTTTTAGTAGCAATAACCTGATTGTACTTTTCTGTGATGCCATGGAATAGAAGAACCAGATGAAATTCTTCCTCCACCCCAATGTCTGGCAGGTCAAAACAGGAAGTAAGGAGGATGTCACTAAAAATAAGGATTCCACATTTTTTCCTCTATTTTAGCTTGTCAATTGAGTGAGCCGTACCCTTCCAGCAGTGCTTACCTCAGGCACAATGTGAATAAAGGACAGAAATGGTAGGGACCTGACAGAAGCAGAAGATATTAAGAAAAGGTGAAAAGAATACACAAAAAAAAAAAAAGAAAAGAAAATTTGTCTTCCAGAGTAGCAATCATTTTCTTTCTCTATATTATTTCCCTTCCTTTTAATTTTTTCTTTCTTTAATTTTAATTGAAGGATAATTACAATATTGTGTTAGTTTCTGCCATACATCAACGAGGATCAGCCATAGGTATACATATGTTGCCTCCCTCCCACCTGCCACCCAATCCCACCCCTCTAGGTTGTCACAGAGCCCCAGATTGAATTCCCTGAGTTATACAGCAAATTCCCACTGGCTATTTATTTTACATATGCTAATGTATATGTTTCCATGTTACTCTCTCCATTCCTCCCTTCCCTTTTAGAGTGTCCTGTTCTAAAATGTCAAGGGTTTCTTTTGATTGCTCTATCTGGACAGGAGGAATACATTTACACACAAACACTTTTAGGTAAAGATTTTAGAGTAAACCATAGGGACAAAACAATGTAATATTGTATGTTCATATTTACTGTGATTTTTTTCCCCCTAGAATACTACATATAGGGTGGATATACACATATACATGGCACATGGATGGAGAAAATATTTCAAGATGCTTGCCACATCAGACCCCATAAGCAATTGCCTGGTTCATTGAGGCATCCGACTGACCCTGTTTCTTAGTGTTTGCAGTTGCATATTAAAAAAAAAATTAACATTGGGTTATGGACATGAGTTTGAGCAAACTTCAGGAGATGGTGAAGGACAGGAAAGCTTGATGTGCTGCAGTCCATGGGGTTGCAAAGAGTCAGAGGTGACTGAACAACAACAACATTGGGTTTTGGTCAATAAATTCTAAATATACCACTTACATACTAGTTGGGTGAAAAATATTAACAATAACAATAATAGTGTCAACTCACATCTATTGAAAGATTTAATAAGAGAGAGGTCTTTTTTTTGTTCCTCTAGCCCACCAAGCTTGTTTCTGCCTTAGAATGTGAAACTACCCATTGTTTCTCTCTGGAACCTCACTGAGAATAGGGAAGTTTTCTATCTTGTTTGTTGCTGCTTTAGCACCTAAAACTATTTTTGCTGCATAATACATACTGAATATATATCCCTTAGAATATGAATGGGTACTATTCATTAATTGTTTTGTGTGTTTCATCTTATCTCCCTGACCACACTGAAGGTAGGAGCACAATAACTTCTATATTCCACATAGCAGCTAAAATTCTAGACCCTAAAACTCTAAGTGCTAAAATATTACTGATGAGGCTGACAGAATGACTACATATATTAGTGAATATCCAAAAAATGTACAAAATTCAAAAGAGCAGATTAAGAAGGTATGTTAGTTTCCTACACCTGCCATAATAAATGACCACAATTCAGGTGGCTTGAAACAACAGAACCCTCAGTTCTGATGGCCAAAAGCTTGAAATCAAGATGTCAGCAGAGCTGTGCTCCCTCTGAAAATTCTAGGAGAGAATTCTCTCTTGTTTCTTCCAACTTCTAGTGGCTCCAGGCATTCCTTGGCTTGTGGGTGCATCACTCACAGCTTGGCTTTCATCCTCACATCACCTTTTCCTCTTCTCCCTTGTATCTCTCCCATGTATGTCTCTTACAAGGACACTTATTGTTGGCTTTAGGGACCATCTGAATAATCTAGAATGATCCTGTCTCAAGATCTTTAAATTAATTATATCTGTAATATCCCCTTTTCCAAATAAGGTTACATTCTAAGGTTCTCGGAATTAGGAAATGGATATATCTTTTCATTTGTCACCATTCAGCCCACTATAGCAGGCAGGGTATAGTATAAAATGCACAACCTTGATATCAGGCATGAAAGTGAAAGTCACTTAGTCATGTCTGACTCTTTGCAACCCCATGGGCTATACAGTCCATGGAATTCTCCAGGCCAGAATACTGGAGTAGGTAGCCTTTCCCTTCTCCAGGGGATCTTCCCAACCCAGGGATTGAACCCATGTCTCCCGCATTGCAGGTGGATTGTTTACCAGCTGAGCTACCAGGGGAGGCCTGATGTCAGGCATACATGAATTCAAACTCAGCTCAGACATTTACAACTAGCTTGTTAAATCTCTTTTAACCCTGGTTTTCATTATCATTATATCTGCTTTCATGAGTTGCTGAGACCACTATGTGAGATATTGTATACAGAATGAATAGCTAAGTATCTGATCCACTATGAATGCTCAAGAAATGTTCCCATTCCTTCTCACTTTGTAAGCTCTTTAACCAAAAGTACATCCCTAGTTTAAGGCTTTCTTCTAAATACCAGTTCTTTACTAGATATTTCTATTGTCAAAATATTCTCTGAAATCCATTCCCTATTGAATCTTATAATCAAATTTGTCAAATAATGCAATCTTACAATGAAGTACAACAAAAGCCCTTTGTATGTGTGTATGTATTTGTCACTCAGTCATTTCCAACTCTTTGTGACCCCATGGACTATATAGCTTTCCAAGCTCCATTGTCCTTGGAATTCTCCAGGAAAGAATACTGGAGTGGGTTGCCATTCCCTTCTCCAGGGGATCTTCCTAACCCAGGGATCAGACCCAGGTCTCCCATATTGCCGGCAGATTCTTTACCATGTGAGCCACCACAAGTTTGAAATCTACATTCATTTTCAGATATCTGAAGAGAATTACAAGTGGTGGGTTTGGGCCATTGTTCCTTGATGTTGCTGAGTGGAAAAAGGATTATAAGTGTACCATAAGTACATCACTGTGTCTTCTAAGGCAGTGTTTCAAAAGAATAGTTTCTGTGAAATATCTGAGATGCTTGCCTCACATCCTATTTTGACTATGCCAAGAAGTAAAGTCTGTAGTCTTTCTTAGAACAAAATTAAATGAGTATTAGTGAGGTTAAAGGCTTCAATAAAGGGGCATGATATGGAACTCTTGGACACACAGAACTTCAAAAATCCTTATTTAAATGCCAAATCAATTAACATAAGAGCTTGGATGGTGGGGGAAGGGTGTGTGTTCACAACTTTATAGCCAGAAATAAGATAAGCTGAATCTTTATAACTGTCTTCAAAAACTTACATGTGTCACTAAGGAATCACTCAGCACTGTTTGATCAGTTTATTCATCAATGCAAACATCCAAGATTGTTAAATAATACCTATTCTATTTTGGACTTTGTGCATGATGTGGTAAACACACACACACACACAAACACACACATAAACACTGCCTTCCTGGAAGGCAGCATCTAGGAAGGGGTACAGACATGTACATAGAGAAATGCCTTGTGGTATAGGTTTAATACTAAGGCATAGGAGGAGCATAGAGGAAAGAGGGAGTAATTCCCTGGGGTTCCAATGCCTAGCAGAATGCCTGGCACATAGTAACTATTCAAAAAATACTTCATAGATGAAAAAGTGATTGCCTTCAGGTAAGTTTCAAATGGTAGACATGTCTAAATCAAAAATTTTGAGATCCTAAGTGAGGAACAGTCAGGCTGTGAAGAGCTGAGTTCCTGTTATTTGGGTTGATAACATGTGGCGGCATCTATAAAAATTGACAGCAGTGTTAGCACTCACATAGTTGAGCTTCGCTGGGAAACGGAACCCAGATCGAGATCCATGATGAACTCCAGAGATTTCCAGCAACATCTTTCAAGGAATTCAGCTGCATGATGTCTTTGCTTTATCTCTAAGCACTGCTTTCACCAGCAGTTCTTGCTAGTCTCTTTTATCCTTTGCATACTGCTTCCTCTCTGTGTGTCTTGTTTCTGCTCCATGCTACTACCTGTGTCCCTTTCTGTGTGTTTTAACTTTCAAACTCCAGAGTCTCTATCCAATAGAGTGTACATAATGTGTAGAATGAATATTCAAGGACATTTCATAGCCCACTGCCCAGGTTTTTTAAAGTCTTTCTTTGCATCAGAGTGTTGTGGCTAGCCTGGGGAAGTCTTGTGATCAGAGTATGGCCAAATAAGTATAAAATATAATGGCCGTAGACATGACGCACCCTCATAAGACTATTTTATGCACAGTATAACAATTACAAAGGGGTATCCAGTGGTATCATGGAAACAGTTGAAATGAAACAACCTCTTGGGGGTGATCTCTAAGTTATACTTGCAGTAGTTAACTATATGTTGAATGCATAACTGTATATTAAGTGCTGTCATAAACCTTTCATTTTACTATCTCAATTAATTCTAAACTCATGGGGAGAAAGCCAGACCTCCGAAGATTAAGTGAACTGGTAAGAGAGCTAGTAAAAAAAAATAAAACTGAAATTGAATTCAGGTCTATTTGACTCCAAATCCTATGTTCTTTCAAATAATTGTGATACTACATGACTATAGTTTCTAGAAGTGCAACTCAGCCATGGATTTTAGAAAAAATTACCACAACTGACAGCACATCATACTTAACTCAAAAGTGGACTACTCATACAGAGTACTATACTGTATGAGTACTCCTAGACAGTACTCACAGACACCAGCCTATGCACATTATGACCGGTTTGTTATGTCATGAGCAACCAGAACCCCAAAGCTCCTCAGTTGGCTGTTTTCCTGAGTGAGCATTATTTATTCAGTTCACATTTATATATTTAAATCTAGTAAACATCTACTGGTGTCTATGTGCTAGATACTGTGGGCATACAAAGATGAATGAGGCATGGGCTACACCCTCAAAAGCATAGAGTGAGGATCCAGGTGAAAAAGCCAAATTATGACCATTCTGAGTAGAAAAGGTAAATGCTGTCTGTAGTAGAGAAGTTAACAAAGTAACAAAGAACAGAATAAGGGGAAGATTAATTTGCCTTTGAGAGGAGATTAGGGAGTTCTTTGTAGAATTCAACTAGCATCAACTTGGGTCTTGGAGATAAGTAGGATTTTGATTTTTAAGAAGAGGAAAAAGCACAACCAAAGACAGAGATATGGAAAAATACAAGAATGTTAAGGAAATAGCCTTTCGTGTCAGCAGGAGGGTACACTTGAGTGGGCAGGTAGTCAAGGGACAAATGATTTTGGAAAAGTAGGTTGAGATAGATTATTGAGAACCTTGCTTGACAGAGTCTTGACTTCTCTTTTGAGAGGTATGGCAACTACAAGCAATTTTATTCTGCCAAACAAATCTTCCCTGGAATATGAATCAGGAAACCTCACAAATGCTTCCCAAGGTGACTCCATACTCAACTACAGCATTATCTGCCTTCATGTACAGTTGTATTGTGGCAACCTGCTAATATTTTCAACCACTCCCTTGGAAACTGGAGCTCATGACTACCATCTAGAGTGTCCTCTTTAAATATTTCAAGTATGAAGGCCACTGATTATACACATACATGCACATACACACTTATACCTAAGGAAGGGGATGGAGAAAGAGCGAGCGAGAGAGAAAGAGATGTGCTGTGAGCACAGGAAGAATTTTTATAAGCTTGTCTTTCATCTTGTAGAAGAAACAAACATGATGTAGCATGTCTATTTATAGATCTCTAAAAATGGTTTCTAGTCAGGTAATCTTGCAAAATCAGGGAATGCATATATAACATAATGAATGTTTAAATGTAATGGGAACTTCAGATCCTCTTGAAACTAGGGTATTTCAGTGGCAACATCAGAAAGGACTGATGCCAAGGGGATGAGAATCGTTACCATGGCAACTCCCAGGCTGACTCACTCATAGATAACGCCTTAAACTTGTGACATGAGATTGCTTGAGGATTTTTAACACTGTACTAAAATACACATTGCTTCATGCAGATGAGAAAATATATCAGCATAGCATTCCCCCCGCTAAGGCTTTCTATGACATTTCTAAACAAGACCTCTCTTGTCCTTCAGCCTCTCCATGTTTGGGATGGAGAAATGGCTCCAGAGGAGGTGTGGAGAATTGAAGGAAACCTAAACTGCTCTTCAGAAAATTCTGCATTCTGCTGGCAGATATCATTTTAGTGGTCATACTACTTCCTTATCTTTAATTTCTACTCACATCTGAGCTGGGGGTTCCACTTCCAATATACTTCAGAACTACATGTTGTAGAAACAAATGTGTGAAGCCAGACGTAAGTAAGTTGGAGGGATAGGAAAACACACAGTACCAGAAATTAAAGATAATAGAACTCTCGCTCTCCCTAGTCTTCTTTTCCTCCTTTAGTATTCATGAAAATGTTTTTTAGGCAACATTAAGAGAAGGTTCCAGGTTTACATTCCTTTTGCTGCAATGGAAAGAGAGGACTGTAGGAAATTGACTAAATATAAAATGATATACATAGAGTCAGGAACAGATTTTATAGAACTAATTAAAATATAGATATTGTTCATTTAGGATTTTGAAGAACACCAAGGGAATATCGAGGTCACTGTTTCTCAAATTAAGATCTGAAAATTAACAGCATAATAATCTCCTTGAAAGCATCAGTCAAAAAAATGTAGATTTCAGAACTGTACTCCTCAAAAATCAAACTCAGTGGTCCGAGCAGTCGTGGTGGTAATTATGTACACTGAGTGTGAGAACTGTTCATCTAGTCAACCTATTCATTTTGCTATGCTAAGTCACTTCAGTCATGTCGGACTCTGTGCGACCCCATAGACGGCAGCCCACCAGGCTCCCCTGTCCCTGGGATTCTCCAGGCAAGAACACTGGAGTGGGTTGCCATTTCCTTCTCCACTGCATGAAAGTGAAAAGTGAAAGTGAAGTCCCTCAGTCGTGTCTGACTCTTAGTGACCCCATGGATGGCAGCCTAACAGGCTCCTCCATCCATGGGATTTTCCAAGCAAGAGTACTGGAGTGAGGTGCCATTGCCTACTGCATGTAAAAGCTCCCTGTCTGAGAGTTTGATTTGCCAAAGATTATCCACAGGTCTAAAACTCACTTCTCCAAATCCTCAGATTCATTTTCATTAATAAACCAAGTTTCCCACATGAATCTTTTAAGGAAATGTGTTAAATTTTTACATTTTTATTTTATTTATTTATTTTTAGTGAAATATAGTTGATTTACAACATTGTGGGGGTTTCCCTCGTGGCTCAGATGGTGAAGAATCTGCTTGCAATGGAGAAGACCTGGGTTCAATCCCTGAGTCAGGAAGATCCCTTGCAGAAGGAAATGGCTGCCCATTTCAATATTCTTGCCTGAAGACTTCCATGGACAGAGGAGTCTGGCTGGCTACAGTCCATGGGGTCACAAAGAGTTGGCCATGACTGAGGACTAACACTTTCACACTTTCACTTTCATTTTACAACATTGTGTTAATTTCAGGTATACAATAATATGATTCAGTTTAGATAAATAGATGGACAGATGTAAATATTCTTTTTTGAACTTTTTATTGTAGAATATTACAATATAATGTTTTTAATAATATAAAACTTATTATATGACTGCATTAATACCCTTTAAATATCTTTAAAATGAATGTAGTGGAGTGTGATACCACAGTTTAAATAGAATTTTGATTGACTGGGTAGTGAATTATTCAAGATTTCTTTTTGGGATTCATTTTGTTGCTGAAGACTAACTTTGAAATACATACATCCCCTAGTGGGTGGATAAGGCACACTAAAAGTAAGTAAAATAATATAGTTTAAAAAGTGAGTCTTACTAGTCATTTACATCATATTTTAAGTAAGAAAACAGTTTTCACAGCTAACGATTGAAAGTTCATTATCGTAGTTTGGGGATTCATTGATAGATTCTGATACTGAGACTATTCAGTGTCACTAATACCCCATTCCCTCTTTTGTGTGATAATGGATCAATTGCTTGGATTCATACACTGAAAGAGCATTTTGATTCTCAGCCAGTACAAAAAGACTGATATGCACTAAGCTTATGTCTTAGGCCCTTGTCTTGCTTCAATCTCTGAATTTACCTTGATAACCTCATTTAATCTCATAGCCATGGTGTTGATGAGGATTCATTAATCTATATTCTCTATATCTTTCTACAACTTTATAGCAGCTAATATATCTATATCTGCACTTCAAGTACTTCAGAAAAATATCCAATCCAAATACATCAATTTTCCCCCAAATTCCAGTACTTCTGTAGTGTTTGCATTTTCCCCTCATCTCCCATATCTACAACGAGTTTAAATCCATTCTCTTTCCTTTCAACATTTTATCTCTACTCCTCTTTTCACCTACCCCTACATTTTCTGCCTTCATTCAGGCTCATAGTATGTTACACTTGTATTGCAAAGTTTAACTGTTTTGTAACTTAGCTGTCTGTCTCAGGCTTTTTCCTCACGCCAATCATTCAAAAAATAGTTGTTGTGTACTTACTTACCTGCTGGAATAGGAAATGGCAACCCACTCCAGTATTCTCATCTAGAAAATTCCATGGACAGAGGACCATGGTGGGCTACAGTCCATGAGGTCACAAAGAGTTGGATACAACTGAGTAACTGAGCATATGCTCACTAATCCGCAGGCCCCGTACTCAGCACTAGGGGATAACCAGATAGATATGCCCTCATGAGACTCACAGTCTAGTAGTGGAGGAAATAGACAGGCACCAACTGTGGTGTTGGAGAAGACTCTTGAGAGTCCCTTGGACTGCAAGGAGATCCAACCAGTCCATTCTGAAGGAAATCAATTCTGGGTATTCATTGGAAGGACTGATGTTGAAGCTGAAGCTCCAATATTTTGGCCACCTGATGCGAAGAGCTGACTCATTTGAAAAGATCCTGAATCGGGAAAGATTGAAGGCAGGAGTAGAAGGGGACAACAGAGGATGAGATGGTTAGATGGCATCACCAACTCAATGGACATGAGTTTGGGTAAACTTCGGGAGTTGGTGATGGACAGGGAGGCCTGGCATGCTGCGGTTCATGAGGTCGCAAAGAGTTGGACATGACTGAGTGACTGAATTGAACTGAACTGAAACCAATTTCCTTGTAGAATGATTCAGGCTACAGTGAGAAGGGGCTATGAGAGCAGAGTGGCAAACTCAGACTTCCTGGTTCCTGATTAGGGAGAAAAAGGTATAATTAGGCTTCCAATCTGAGACCTACACCAGTTAGGGATAGTCAGGCAAAGAAGCAAGAGAGAAAGAGTGAGTGTTCTGGGCCCAGAAGAAGCATCATGTGTCTGAGGAACTGGATGAAAGAGTCAGAGGAGTCAAGTTAGAAATGTGGCTGGAAAGAGGAACAGATTCATTTGCCTTAGGGAATTTTTCCTCATAATACTGAGGATCCATTAAAGCTTAAGTTGGAGCAATATAATCATAATTGTAATTTTTTTAAAAATTGGAATATCCATTTATCAGCCACACAACAAATGATCTAGAGAAGAGCTAAATGCAGATGACTAGTCAGGAGCCCTATTGCAGTAAATCAGGTAAGAAATGATAAAGGCCAAACTAGATCATAGCAACTATAAATAGAATATAGAGATTTTTTTTATGGAATAGAAAGACCAGGCTTTATTGATTTATTTAATGTGGAAAGTGAGGAAGAGAAAAGAATCAAGACTCCTTCCAGCTTCTGATTTGGTCCACAGGATAGATGACTGTACCATTCACTAGGAATAACAATGGAGATGGGGGACCAGATTTAAGTGCGGATGGGAGTGATTCTACTGGGGACCATGGATGGTTCTTTCATTCAGCATCCTCTCATATTGGTGCTGGAAGCGTAGAAGTAAACCATAATATCTCTATTCTCAATGAATTTATGCTCCCCTTCTCCTAGAGAGTTATCATGCACAATGTTAAATAAAAGACCCTTAACCTGTAGGTAATGCCCATGTTTGCCTTTCATCTTACTGTCACTTAGAAATAATTTCTAATTTGGGAAATATGTTTCTGTTGTTGTGTCCAATTCTTTGCAACCCCATGGACTGCAGCACACCAGGCTTCTCTGTCCTATCTCCCGGAGTTTACTCAAACTCATGTGCATTGAGTCAGCAATGCGGTTCAACCATCTCATCCTGTCGTCCCCTTCTCATCCTGCCCTCAATCTTTCCCCACGTCAAGATCTTTCCCAATGAGTTGATTCTTCACATCAGTTCAGTTCAGTTCAGTCGCTCAGTTGTGTCTGACTCTTTGCAACCCGATGAACTGCAGCACACCAGGCCTCCCTTTCCATCACCAATTGCCGGAGTCCACCCAAACCCATGTCCATTGAGTCAGTGATGCCATCCAACCATCTCATCCACTGTCGTTCCCTTCTCCTCCTGCCCTCAATCTTTCCCAGCATCAGGATCTTTTCAAATAAGTCAGCTCTTCACATCAGGTGGCCAAAGTATTGGAGTTTCAGCTTCAGCATCAGTCCTTCCAGTGAACACCCAGGACTGATCTCCTTTAGGACGGGCTGGTTGGATCTCCTTGCAGTCCAAGGGACTCTCAAGAGTCTTCTCCAACACCACAGTTCAAAAGCATCAATTCTTCAGCACTCAGCTTTCTTTATCATCCAACTCTCACATCCATACATGACCAGTGGTAAAACAGTTGGCCAAAATATTGGAATTTCAGCTTCAGCATCAGTCCTTCCAATTAATATTCAGGGTTGATTTCCTTTAGGATTGACTGGGTTGATTTCCTTGCTATCCAGGGGACTCTGAAGAGTCTTCTCCTGCACCAGTTTGAAAACATCAATCCTTTCACACTCAGCCTTCTTTATGATCCAATTCTCACATCCATACATGACTACTGGAAAAACCATAGCTTTGACTAGATCGACCTTTGTTGGGAAGATAATGTCTCTGCTTTTTAATACTCTGGTTATGTTTGTCATAGCTTTCCTTCCAAGGAGCAGTTCAGTTCAGTCGTTCAGTTACGTCTGACTCTTTGCAACCCATGGACTGCAGCACACCAGGCTCCCTTGTCCGCCACCAACACCTGACTCTTGCTCAAACTCATGTCCATTGAGTTGGTGATGCCATCCAACCATCTCATCCTCTGTCATCTCCTTCTCCTGCCTTCAGTTTTTCCCAGCATCAGGATCTTTTCCAATAAGTCAGTTCTTCATATCGGGTGGCCAAAGTATTGGAGTTTCAGCTTCAGCATCAGTCCTTCCAATGAATATTCAGGACTGATTTCCTTTATGATTGACTGGTTGGATCTCCTTGCAGTCCAAGGGACTCTCAAGAGTATTCTCCAACACTATAGTTTAAAAGAATCAATTCAAGGAGCAAGTGTCTTTTAATTTTGTGGCTGCAGTCACTATCTGCTGTGATTTTGGAGCTGAAGAAGATAAAATCTGCCACTGTTTCCTCTTTTGCCCCATCTATTTGCTATAAAGTGATGGGACCAGATGCCATGATCTTAGTTTTTTGAATGTTGAGTTTTAAGCCAACTTTTTCACTCTCCTCTTTCACCCTCATCCATAGGCTGTCTTCACTTTGTATTTTTAAAGTGGTATCATCTGCATATCTGAGGTTGTTGATATTTCTCCCAAGAATCTTGATTCCAGCTTGTGATGCATATATATGGAAAATATAGCTGCTACCACAACTCATGACTAAGGAGGTTTTTCTTTGAAAGTGGTAAAATGCTTTAGCAGGCTTTTGAATGTGAATGCCATCCCACCAAAAGAAAATTATTCTATTTCCTGTGAAAGTGAAGTTGCTCAGTCATGTCTGACTCTCTGCAACCCCATGGACTGTAGCCTATCAGGCTACTTCATCCATGGGATTTTCCAGGCAACAGTACTGGAGTGGGTTGCCATGTACTTGAGGATTATTATGGAATAAACATGTTGTCTTTCCTTCAGCTAACATTTGAAGACTCATCCAGGGAAGTGATGAATGATTGACTGTATTTAGCATTCCCTGGGGTTTTCAACAGCACACAGATAAGAGTATGGCAGCTGTGTTCATTACCAGCTGATGAAGGGGAGCTCATGGATAAAATATCAGAGGGCTGAAAAGTCTACATTAGAACTGAATGTTAGTGATTAATAGGTATCCATGAAACAGCAAGGCAGAAGTTAGCCTTAGGCAAGAGATAACCCTTGTCCTAGGAGGAAAATTTTTTGTGCTTGTAATGCATGTTTAAGCCCTTGTTTATTATGTGGTACAGTGGAAAGAACTAGGAACTTAAAGTCAGAGAGATTTGGGTTCAAATTACAGCTCCAACTTTTTCTAGTAGTCATTTTGGGCATCCCTTAAACTCAGAGTCTCTGCTTTATAAAAAGGGAATATTAATTTCAACATCCTAGAGCTGTTATGAGGTTTAAACAATATAACATGTTGAAAGCACCTAGCAAATTGCTGGTCTTATAGCTAAACATTTGGCAATAGCTCTTGTTATTCAGTATTTAGTGGAGAAAAAAATCAATAACTTAGTTAAAGAGAAGAAAAATATATCATAGGCATTGCATTGTCCTATAATCTGCTTTAGGCTACTTGATTTTCCTTATTTATTCAATTACAGTTTTACAGTTTTCTGGGACTATAATATACATAATTTCAATTAATCTTTTCAACAATCTTGTTGATAGTTTTCCTGCCCATCACACAGGTAAGGAGATTGAGTATCAGACTAGCTGAAAAATTTGCTCTTAGATACCAGGACTAATGAACAATAAATCTTTATAACTAGATTCCAACTCTCCCAATTCAGTTTTACTTGTAGACTTAATTGATAGCTCTGTTTGTTTTAACATGGTGTTAGCCTAGAGGTTTTATTTCTGAATGGATCTAGTCTATATACTTAATGCAAATCTACTAAGATATGCATGTTTGTTATAGGTCCAAGGATGATTTTGAAGCTATGTAAGAGGAAAATAAAGCTTATCAAAATTATTAGCTTTAAAATTCACAAACCATTTTTTCTACACTGCCAAAGGAATTCTTAAAGTGTTTTTTTTGGTCATTATGCAGTACAAGGTTGCCAATGTCTTCTGCAGAAGTATGTGCCAAGTTACTTTTTACCCAGATCCAGTCAAAGATTAATAGAAGTTTGAACAGATGCTCAATGAGGTTAAGCCACTGGAGATGGCCAATATGGATATTTATGTAGCTTTTGGATTCTATAGACCTGACTTTAAGGCCTTAGCTAATGCTTTCTATAAGTTTAAATTTAATTCAATATTTAGAAAGTTATTGTACCAAAGGAGCAGTCTATGATTTTATTTTTATTTACCTTAGCAAGTTATTATATTAAGCTCCAGAGTATGGCATCATATAATACAAAGGATGCAGTAAAACACCAGTACTTGTGGTATTTATATCTCTATCCGTCTATCTATCTGCAGAGAGAGAAGAGTTATTGCAACACTATTTTTAAGTTGTAGAAGAACCTGAAACAACTTCAATTACCATTAACATAATAATGACTAATATGTTATTCTATACTGTGTAGCCACTAAATGGAATGAGTCATATCTTTACCCATTGATTTGGAGGAAGTTCTGAGTTGTCATTAAGAAAAGAAGATGCAATAAGCATGGATTGATTTCAGAGAGCTTTCATAAATATACGTTTTAGGGAATTGAATTAATGGCATAGATATCAGAGGTAAGCTGTTTTGATTTAAAATATTTTTTGTCAGACTGCATCAGGGAAAGGAAAGCCAGCTCTCTTTCTATTTTTACCTCTTCCTTGAAAACTCATGGATTCTAGTTACCAGGTCCCAGAATTTAAGAGCATACCATTCAAACATCTCAACCAATTTATGGGTAAACTAACTTTTGAAGACTGACCTAGGAATACAACCACTCATTATTATGTTATCACTACAGAGAGGTTAATGTCTGAAGTCTACATAATCTATTTACAAATGCCGTGTTACAATATTATAAACAGAGCACCAGGGAAATTTGTATAATATTCAGTTTTTGCACTGCACAGACACACCTTGTTCACTGAGTGAATAATGTGGAAGTCTAATCTCTGCTTCCCACCCCCTCAAGCTGTTTGTCCTACTGTGGGGCTGAGATAGCAGGAGGAAGAAGAGCTATTGTGTAATTCCTACAAATAGATTTTTTTTTTTTACAGTCTCCATAAAGGTAGATAAATGAGTCAAAGTATAATGGAGAGTCGTGGAATAGCAAAAAGGTAATTGGGAAAGAAGACAAAGGAAAATCTATGCTTTTCTGAGGAAAGGCAGGTATAGATTATGACGGCCTTAAATCAGTGGTTATCAACCAGGGGGAATTTCACCTCCCCTCCTGCCATCCTGGGGACATTTGGTAATGTCTGCAGCCATCTGTGATTGTCATGGCTGCAGGGCTGGTCTCAGAATCTAGTGAATAAAGGCCAAGGGTGCAGCTAATGCTACATCCTAGAATACACAGATGCAGCCTCCCACGTAGAGTAAGTATTCAATCCAAAGTTTTAATAGTGCTGCAGTTGATAAGCCAAACTCTAAATGAATACACACTCTGTTTAAAAAGAGACTAAAATGTTAGGAAGGATTGAAGGCTTGCTGAAAGGAGATTGGCACTAAAATTGCATCTTGCCTGATGCATTATTCTTCCTGAAAGTTAAACATTTTATTGTTGGAGCCATTGTTTCATGCTTCTCAATAAGCTGCCAAGTAATGTGTTTTTATTTATTTTTTTTTTCCTTTGGTTTGTTTCATTTTTAAAAAAAATTTTTTTAACTTTAAAATACTGTATTAGTTTTGCCAAATATCGAAATGAATCCGCCACAGGTATACATGTGCTCCCCATCCTGAACCCTCCTCCCTCCTCCCTCCCCATACCATCCCTCTGGGTCATCCCAGTGCACCGGCTCCAAGCATCCAGTATCGTGCATCGAACCTGGACTGGTGACTCGTTTCATACATGATATTATACATGTTTCTGTGCCATTCTCCCAAATCTTCCCACCCTCTCCCTCTCCCACAGAGTCCATAAGACTGTTGTATACATCAGTGTCTCTTTAGCTATCTCGTACACAGGGTTATTGTTACCATCTTTCTAAATTCCATATATATGTGTTAGTATACTGTATTGGTGTTTTTCTTTCTGGTTTACTTCACTCTGTATAATAGGCTCCAGTTTCATCCACCTCATTAGAACTGATTCAAATGTATTCTTTTTAATGGCTGAGTAATACTCCATTGTGTATATGTACCACTGCTTTCTTATCCATTCATCTGCTGATGGACATCTAGGTTGCTTCCATGTCCTGGCTATTATAAACAGTGCTGCGATGAACATTGGGGTACACGTGTCTCTTTCCCTTCTGGTTTCCTCAGTGTGTATGCCCAGCAGTGGGATTGCTGGATCATAAGGCAGTTCTATTTCCAGTTTTTTAAGGAATCTCCACACTGTTGTCCATAGTGGCTGTACTAGTTTGCATTCCCACCAACAGTGTAAGAGGGTTCCCTTTTCTCCACACCCTCTCCAGCATTTATTGCTTGTAGACTTTTGGATCGCAGCCATTCTGACTGGTGTGAAATGGTACCTCATAGTGGTTTTGATTTGCATTTCTCTGATAATGAGTGATGTGGAGCATATTTTCATGTGTTTGTTAGCCATCTGTATGTCTTCTTTGGAGAAATGTCTATTTAGTTCTTTGGCCCATTTTTTGATTGGGTCATTTATTTTTCTGGAATTGAGCTGTAGGAGTTGCTTGTATATTTTTGAGATTAGTTGTTTGTCAGTTGCTTCATTTGCTATTATTTTCTCCCATTCTGAAGGCTACCTTTTCACCTTGCTAATAGTTTCCTTTGTTGTGCAGAAGCTTTTAAGTTTAATTAGGTCCCATTTGTTTATTTTTGCTTTTATTTCCAATATTCTGGGAGGTGGGTCATAGAGGATCCTGCTGTGATGTATGTCGGATAGTGTTTTGCCTATGTTCTCCTCTAGGAGTTTTATAGTTTCTGGTCTTATGTTTAGATCTTTAATCCATTTTGAGTTTATTTTTGTGTATGGTGTTAGAAAGTGCTCTAGTTTCATTCTTTTACAAGTGGTTGACCAGTTTTCCCAACACCACTTGTTAAAGAGATTGTCTTTAATCCATTGTATATTCTTGCCTCCTTTGTCAAAGATAAGGTGTCCATATGTGCGTGGATTTATCTCTGGGCTTTCTATTTTGTTCCATTGATCTATATC
>NW_011495013.1:6772021-6772818 GCF_000754665.1 Bison bison bison
TTCCTTAATTTCTCTTTCTGTTTTCTCATTATTAGTGTATAGGAATGCAAGGGATTTCTGTGTGTTGATTTTATATCCTGCAACTTTACTATAGTCATTGATTAGTTCTAGTAATTTTCTGGTGGAGTCTTTAGGGTTTTCTATGTAGAGGATCATGTCATCTGCAAATAGTGAGAGTTTTACTTCTTCTTTTCCAATTTGGATTCCTTTTATTTCTTTTTCTGCTCTGATTGCTGTGGCCAAAACTTCCAAAACTATGTTGAATAGTAATGATGAAAGTGGGCACCTTTGTCTTGTTCCTGACTTTAGAGGAAATGTTTTCAATTTTTCACCATTGAGGATAATGTTTGCTGTGGGTTTGTCATATATAGCTTTTAGTATGTTGAGGTATATTCCTTCTATTCCTGCTTTCTGGAGAGTTTTTATCATAAATGGATGTTGAATTTTGTCAAGGGTTTTCTCTGCATCTATTGAGATAATCATATGGTTTTTATTTTTCAATTTGTTAATGTGGTGTATTACATTGATTGATTTGCAGATATTGAAGAATCCTTGCATCCCTGGGATAAAGCCCACTTGGTCATGGTGTATGATCTTTTCAATGTGTTGTTGGATTCTGATTGCTAGAATTTTGTTAAGGATTTGTGCATCTATATTCATCAGTGATATAGGCCTGTAGTTTTCTTTTTTTGTGAGATCTTTGTCAGGTTTTGGTATTAGGGTGATGGTGGCCTCATAGAATGAGTTTGGAAGTTTACCTTCCTCTGCAATTTTCTGGAAGAGTTTGAGCAGGATAG
>NW_011495013.1:6773317-6773879 GCF_000754665.1 Bison bison bison
GAAATGTCCTATAGATATGAATTAGGTCTAACTGGTCTATTGTATCGTTTAAAGGTTGTGTTTCCTTGTTAATTTTCTGTTTAGTTGATCTATCCATAGGTGTGAGTGGGGTATTAAAGTCTCCCACTATTATTGTGTTATTGTTAATTTCTCCTTTCATACTTGTTAGCATTTGTCTTACGTATCACGGTGCTCCTGTGTTGGGTGCATATATATTTATAATTGTTATATCTTCTTCTTGGATTGATCCTTTGATCTTTATGTAGTGACCGTCTTTGTCTCTTTTCACAGCCTTTGTTTTAAAGGCTATTTTATCTGATATGAGTATTGCTTCTCCTGCTTTCTTTTGGTCCCTATTTGCACGGAAAACCTTTTTCCAGCCCTTCACTTTCAGTCCGTATGTGTCCACTGTTTTGAGGTGGGTCTCTTGTAGACAACATATGTAGGGGTCTTGTTTTTGTATCCATTCAGCCAGTCTTTGTCTTTTGGTTGGGGCATTCAACCCATTTACGTTTAAGGTAATTATTGATAAGTATGATCCCATTGCCTATTTACTTTATTG
>NW_011495013.1:6774206-6774628 GCF_000754665.1 Bison bison bison
GTTCATTATATATTGACTCTTTTATTTTTTTCTAGGTCCTTGTAAACCTTTCTTGTCCATCTTCTCAATCCTTGTCTCCAGGCTATTTATCTGTGATTCCATTTTGATTTCAAGATTTTGGATCAATTTCACTATCATTATTCAGAATTCTTTATCAGGTAGATTTCCTGTCTCTTCCTCTTTTGTTTGGTTTGGTGAGCATTTATCCTGTTCCTTTATCTGCTGGGTATTCCTCTGTCTGTTCATCTTGTTTAAACTGCTGAGTTTGGGGTGTCCTCTCTGTATTCTGGCAGTTTGTGGAGTTCTCTTTATTGTGGCATTTCCTCGCTGTGTGTGGGTTTGTACAGGTGGCTTGTCAAGGTTTCTTGGTTAGGGAAGCTTGTGTCGGTGTTCTGGTGGGTGGAGCTGTATTTCGTTTCTCT
>NW_011495013.1:6774728-6775483 GCF_000754665.1 Bison bison bison
GTTTGATGGTGTTGAATTCTCTCAGCTTTTGCTTGTCTGAAAAGCTTTTGATTTCTCCTTCATATTTGAATGAGATCCTTGCTGGGTACAATAATCTGGGCTGTAGGTTATTTTCTTTCATCATTTTAAGTATGTCTTGCCATTCCCTCCTGGCTTGAAGAGTTTCTATTGAAAGATCAGCTGTTATCCTTATGGAAATTCCCTTGTGTGTTATTTGTTGTTTTTACCTTGCTGCTTTTAATATTTGTTCTTTGTGTTTGATCTTTGTTAACTTGATTAATATGTGTCTTGGGGTGTTTCGCCTTGGGTTTATCCTGTTTGGAACTCTCTGGGTTTCTTGGACTTGGGTGATTATTTCCTTCCCCATTTTAGAGAAGTTTTCAAATTATCTCCTCAACAATTTTCTCATGGTCTTTCTTTTTGTCTTCTTCTTCTGGGACCCCTATGATTTGAATGTTGTAGTGTTTAATATTGTCCTGGAGGTCTCTGAGATTGTCCTCATTTCTTTTAATTCATTTTTCTTTTTCCTCTCTGATTCATTTATTTCTACCATTCTATCTTCTAATTCACTAATCCTATCTTCTGCCTCTGTTATTCTACTATTTGTTGCCTCCAGAGTGTTTTTAATTTCATTTATTGCATTATTCATTATATATTGACTTCTTTTTTATTTTTTCTAGGTCCTTGTTAAACCTTTCTTGCATCTTCTCAATCCTTGTCTCCAGGCTATTTATCTGTGATTCCATTTTGATTTC
>NW_011495013.1:6775583-6776699 GCF_000754665.1 Bison bison bison
GTGTTGCTGGAGAATTTGCTTGGTATGTCTTGCCCTGGAACTCGTTGGCCCTTGTGTGGTGCTTGGTTTCAGTGTAGGTATGGAGGCGTTTGATGAGCTCCTGTCAATTAATGTTCCTTGAAGTCAGGAGTTCCCTGGAGTCAGGGTTTGGACCTAAGCCTCCTGCTTCCAGTTATCCATCTTATTTTTACAGTAGTTTCAAAATTTCTCCTTCTATACAGCACCATTGATAAAACATCTACATTAAAGATGAAAAGTTTCTCTACCATGAGGGTCACCCAGAGAGGTTCACAGCGTTACATGGAGAAGAGAAGAGGGAGGAGGGAGTTAGTGACCCGAATGAGATGAGGTAGAATCAATAGAGGAGAGACTGGGCTAGCCAGTAATCACTTCCTTATGTGCACTCCACAACTGGACCACTCAGAGATGTTCACGGAGTTATACAGAGAAGAGAAGAAGGAGGAAGGAGACAGAGATGGCCAGGAGGATAAAAGCGAGGAATGAAAAGGAGGGAGACAGATCCAGCCAGTAATCAGTTCCCTAAGTGTTCTCCACCATCTGGAACACACAGAAATTCACAGAGTTGGGTAGGGTGGAGAGGGGTTAGGGAGGAGACACAGGCGACTGGGTGGAGAAAAAGGAGAGTTCAAAGGGAGAGAGAGCAGTCAAGCCAGTAATCTTGCTCCCTAGTGAAAAATGGGTACTGAAGATTGGGTTCTTAAAGGTACAAAATTGGTAACAAATACATAAAAGCAAAAATTAAAAATCTAGAGTAGAGTTTGGAATTTCAAAAATTTGATGTTAAAGAAAAGAAGAAGAAAGAAAGAGAGAAAAAACAAACAAACAAAAACAAACAAGGTCGTGAAAATTATAAAGAAAATATAGGTACAAAATTGATAACAAATACCAAAAAGCAAAAATTAAAAATCTAGAGTACAGTTTGGAATTTCAGATATACAATGTTATATAAAAGAAAAAAACAAACAAACAATGTCCAAAAAAATTATAAAAAATATATATATGAAGTTTGCTTTAAAAAAAAGGGTCTTTTTTTTTTGCAAAGTAATAGGTTATAAAAGTGAAAATTAAAGGAATAATAGAGGACTTAAATTTTTT
>NW_011495013.1:6776799-6784211 GCF_000754665.1 Bison bison bison
AAAATATATCTAGGACTTTCTCTGGTTTTGTTGTGAGTATTGTGGGTTCAGTTCATTTTTGGCCAGTTCCTTGGTTCGACTTATATTTCTCAAGATCTATAGGCCCCGTCCTATGTAGTTGGTACTAACCACAGGGTTTTAATCTATTGCCTGTAGCTTCCAAGGCGGTTCCCTCTGTTATAGCTTCTTTTGTTTGCTGGTCTCTTTAGTGCCTGGTTTCCGCCCTGACACAAAGGGGACGGTGGAGGACACTTTTTTTTTTTTTTTTAAGGCTCACTTGTTCAGTCGCGCTGTGGAGAGGGAGGGAGGGATGCTGCAAACAAATAACACTGGCATGTGCTCGCAGTGCCTCAGCACACTGGGTCTGCCCCTGCTCATGGCGCATGTAGCCTCCCTGCCCACACTGCTCAGGTTCTAGGTTGCTCTGCCAGGAACCATCCGTGGCCGGCCCTGGGCTGCCTGTACCTCCCAGGTCGAAGCCGCTCAGGTTCAGGCACTCTGGTAGTCCTCAGAGGCCCAGACTTGGTTGGGCCTGCGTTTTGTGCCCTTCCCAGGTCAGAGCATCTCAGGTGATGAGGTGTTTGGCAAGCGCGATTGCTGCGACTTATCACTCGGTTATCTAGGTGTACACCCGGCGCACCTTCTCAGGCAGATGTTGACCGTCCAGACCCCCAAGAAGTTTTATTTAGCAAAGAAGCCTGCTTACAGTTTTATGGATAATGTCTCTCTGGGGCTGCGATTGCCCCCTTCTGGCTCTGGCTGCCTGTCATCGGAGGGGGAAGGTCTGCAGCCGGCTATCTCTGTTCAGTCCTTTGTTTCGTGCATGGGCCTTGCGGTGTCTTAGGTTAGGGCTGGCTTTTCGCGTGGTAGATATCCCACAGTCTGGTTTGCTAGCCCAAATTATTTCGCTCAGATAGCGCTCAGGGTATTCAGGCCAGATCCTTACTCTAAGCGATGCAGCCGGCGCCGCGCCTCCCTGCCCAACCCCCGCTTGCTAGTGGTGTGTGCAGGCGTCTGCGCTGCTTCTCCTCTGGGGGAGTTACCGTAGGGCTCGCAATCTGTGGGTTTTATTGTTTATTTATTTTTCCTCCCTGTTATGTTGCCCTCTGTGCTTCCAAGGCTCGGCACAGATTCGGCAGTGAGAAGGTTTCCTGGTGTTTGGAAACTTCTCTCTTTTTAAGACTCTGTCCCTCCCTCTTTTGTCTCTTTTTTTGTCTTTTATATTTTTTCCTACCTCCTTTCAAAGACTTGGGTTGCTTTTCTGGGTGCCTGATGTCCTCTGCCGGTATTCAGAAATTGTTTTGTGGAATTTACTCAGCGTTTAAATGTTCTTTTGATGAATTTGTTGGGGAGAAAGTGTTCTCCCCGTCCTACTCCTCCACCATCTTAGCTCCTCCCTCCAGTAATGTGTTTTTAATGTGGAAAAAAAAAAGTCTCCTAGTTCCAAAATTTTTCTTTCTCAAAAGTAACATTTTATCTGATTTGAACTTTTGTGTACCATTTTCTAAGATTTCTGCACAAATAAGAAATCTTAATCTCTAGAGAATTTTTTCTTGATATTTTGTTCCATCCATTATTTATATCAAACTGTTACTGAGAACTCTTTCCTGAACTTCTAAATTTCAAAATATGGAAGTCAAAGAGGATGCTGTCCAAAGATTTTCAGTTTCTTATACAGACACAATGAATGTTTTTTAAAAAAGAATGATTCGCAAAAGTGAATATAATATACTGCTATTTTTAAAAACAATGACAAAAGTTCTGGAGTCCCTGGAATAGGAAGTAACAACTCACTCCAGTATTCTTGCCTGGAAAATTCCATGGACAGAGGCGCCTAGCAGGCTACAGTCCATGGGTTCTCAAAGAGTCAGACCTGAATGAGCAACTGAGCATGCATGCATGTATATATGTTCCTAGACAGTTGCATCAGCAAACATAAAATGTTGCCCACCAAGTTACTAATTAGTGAAAGAAAGTACAATGGAGGAAGCAAGATCGCTCAACAATAAATAGGCAAATAAATAAATAGCTATGGAAAAGGTAACAATGTTTATGATAAAAAGTAGGTTATATAGAATGATTTTTTTTTTCTTTTAAAGCTGATGGAAAAAAACTGGATACTAAATGTTGATGGTGATTATCTCTGAATGGAAAATTAAAACAAACAAAATCCAAAACACCAACATGGTACAGAAAAAAGAGGATGGAATAAAAGAATGAGTGTGATAAAGTTGACATTTGGGCATTATAATTGGCTACCTATTCTATTTTGAGAGTTCCCCAGGGACTCCCCAGAGATCATTACCTACCATCTCTTTAAGATGATAATTTGATGGAAATCAATCTTCCTGTTAGAAAAATCTAAAAATAAGGTTTCTGAGAGTGTGCTAACAATTCCTTTCCAGGAAGGTAAATTAAAGTTTTAAGAGATATCAGAAGTGCTTGATTCTAGAGATATTACTATAGCCCTTTTAAGAATCCCTCTTATTCTACCCTATTAAATTTAAGCTAAGAGTTCCTAAGATCTCATTCTTCTCCAACAAAACAGTACCAGACCTAAAATTTTTGCTATTAACTGTGCTCTTTACACTCTCTATATATTACAAGATCACAAATCACAAGAGAAAACTACCTTCCTAGGCTAGAAAATGCTTACAAATTTTTTTAATCTCGTCTAAGTCATGTGTTCTTGATAACATCTTGGTTTAACCCTGATTCCCATATTCTTTCACAGTTTAGCTCAGTTCATAGCTAGACTTTTTCAAGTTGTCATGCATACCACACTTTGATTTCTATTCTGGTCATGGATTCATAGTCCAGCTCAATGTGGTCAGGCAAATCCACCACATTCTGCATTAGATCCTCCATGGAACTGATTTTATTTCTACTCTTACTTCAGTATTGGGGAAAATAGAAACAGTAATTCTCTTTGAACCTCTCTGGAACTCAAGAACTTTGAAAAACAGTGTGTCATAACTCATTAATTGTGTGGTTTTAAATATCAGTGGTTTATGAATCATTCTCCTGATAAATTAATCATTAATATAATATTTTATTGAGAATTTTGAATACTAACTTGTGAATGAATTTGAAAGTTGTTCTGAATAGAGATCTGTTTTTAAAGCTTTAGTATACATAGGCTTATACTTCCAAAATGACGTGATATAATTCAAAATATGTCTATTAATACTTTATAGAAAGTCACTATTAATTCATTCCTAAAGAGTAAGTTTGTTTCAAATGTCATATGCTTTTGTCATCTCCCAGAAATTCATCAATTTCTAAATTTGTGGGAATTATGGGCTCACTAGGGAAGCTCACTCTATGGTCAATCTTGAATGGTTAGAGAATGGAAACTCTGGGTTATTAATTATTTTGCCTAACTGAGGGTGTCCATGTATTTTAAAAAGATAACCAATATTTCAAAATTTAAGATGAGTTTGCACTAACACAATTAGTGCTGATATCAAGTGCCCCAAACAGCACTACTTAATTCATATTCAGCTAATATATTTGAGCTCTTGCTATCATTGGTGCACTAAGCTGAAACCTAAAAATATAAACTGTTGCCCTTGGAGGAGCTCAAAATCTAGTGGGACTGAGAAATAATTACAATATAAATACTACAATCAAAGTAGAAGAAGACTATTCTGAGAACTCAAAGGAGGATTAATCCCAGAATCAGATTTCCCAGGGGTGCTGTCCTCTTCTCACCTTCTACTGTCTCTATGGTGCGTTAATCCATTCCCACGGCTGCATCTATCATCATGACTCACTTAGCTTTGTTCCTCCCTGAGCGCTGCCTTCCTGTATTTTTTGGCTCATAACTACTTACTTGGCACCTTACATGCAACTGCCACTGACACCCACAACACAAAGTAGCCTGTAAATGAGTAAATGAATCATCCTCAGTCCAAATCTTCAATTCTTACTATTTTTATCCATGTACTCATTTGGGTCAGAAACCCTATAGTCATCCTTGATGCCCTCTTCTCTCTATCCTCCCGTATCAATGTCACCAAATTTTGCCTGAACCATTTCCATTTTCTTTCCTCCACCTCCCTGTTAGGACTAACTCTGACTTCACTCTTCTCTAAGCAAATGCCAGAGCTTGTAAAACTGATAACCTACTCAATAATCTTGTCTCCAGTGATAGGCTGCCAGTGAAAAGAAGTGGAGTTTTCTGAGTATCTGAGGTGGAAGGAATTTCATGCAGGGAGCTGGTTACAGAGGTGATGGAAGGACTGACAAGCCTATGGAGGCCAGTGGGATAGCTTGGAAACGAACGATGCTCAGTCTCATCTCCTGGTTTAGAAGTTCTTTGAGATAGGCAGGGGAAATGTATTACACAACATTTTCTCATAAGCATCTGGCATAATACAGTATTTTCAAGCTAGTCAACAATGGCAAAATGCTGACAGAATGAATTAGTCACTCTCATAATCTAAGATGTTTTGACTTAGAAGTTTCTAACAAATTTGCCCAGCTTTAGGCCCAACTTTTCAATATATCTTACCATGGAAACAACTTGAGTTATTTGTTCTTCTGATTAGTTAGGTTCTAGATGAGACATTTAAACTGTCACTGGATGAAATACAAATTTTATCATATCGTTTTTAGGAAATCAGGTTCATTGTAAAGAAAAAAAGCATTTTCATTTTTTTTTAATAATTAATCTTTATAGCTTATAAAGTAGATATTAGATCACAGGTGCTGAGATTTTTAAATTGTACAGTCTCAGTTTTGTATGGTGAGAGTCTCCTGCAGTTCATGGCCTTGGAACACAAGGTCACACTCCAGTTGTCATGTTAGTGTCCTGTGTGCCCATGTGACTTCCTTAGATGACTCCCATTGGTAGAAACCTACAGCTCTCAACGTTTTTGTTCACCCAGAAGATCACTTCATTCCCAGATTGTTCAGAACACTACACACGACTGGCAAAAATCTGACGATACAGATGGATAAACCAAATGGGCTATTAGGATGAGACAAAGGTAAAGGAAGATTATGAAGCATAGTACAAGCTGCAGCTGTTGAAAAAAATCAATAAAAAGAAAAACATGGGCTTTGAAAAAATGAGATTGTATGTATTTTAAAGATATTAAAACAAAAACATGGCTAAGGAGTAAGCACAACAAATGTGTATTAATAGCATAATACTAGATGATAAGACAAAAGATTAGAAATGAACAGAAAATCTGGAAATACAGTGACGCATTTCTGCTGCGGAATGTACTTAATGGTGACACTGATACACAAAACATTCATTTTAAGCAGGAGTCTCAATTAGAAACAGATGTTGTGTGATTCTTTTCAATTACAACCTAAATTGGCTTATTTATCAGACAATTTTTCACTAAAGTTTGTTTTTGTGAGATGAGTTTGTTTTGTTTTCTCATCCTTATAAGAAGTACTGTTTGTTGCCATCTTATGCATTTAGTCTCCAGGTTACATTTCTGGATAATTGTCATTGTTTTTGATAGAGAATTGTCTCCATAGAAGTAAATATATCTTCTAGCACTTTCCTTGCTCTTGGTTAGTAAACAATATCAAATATGTCTCTTCCTCCTTTTTTCCAGTCATTTAACATCTCTGAGTGTCAGATTTCTCATAATACCTCCCTTTTTCAAAATCAACAAGATGGGCCAGATGAATTTGATTTTCTTGGGTTTTAACAATATGTATAATTATTGCTTAGTGAAATTCTCATATGGACATCAATCTGCATAATCATTATGGCTTCTTTTGGTTTGAGGAAATAAAGATGAAATCAATTTAGCACAAGGAAAGCGAAATTTGTTGTAATAATACAAAGGTTTATAAGAAGTATAGAAGTTTATATATAAACTTTATATAAGAAGTTTATATTGAAGTATAGAACATTTCCAGACCTCAGGAGAGCTACAAATAGGAAACAGGAAGTTCTTTATGAACTTGGCCATTCGTTCTCTAACAATGGAAGACTCTTTCTCCTATGGCTCTTTTCTGCATTTTTCTCCATTTTCTTTCTTCTTTTGCAAGCTGGCTTCCTCCTTTTTATTCAAGCTCCCCTCTCTTTTACTTTGTACTAGCAGTGTAGCCCTAGTTCTATGTCATGACCTTTGCACTTGGTACTACAGCTGCTGTATCAGATCCTTTTGTAGTTGTTGAGTCACTAAGTCATTTCTAATTCTTTGGGACACCATGGACTGTAGCCGAGCAGGCTCCTCTGTCTATGGGATTCTCCTGGCAAGAATACATAGAAAACTATACAAAAAAGATCTTCATGACCCAGATAACCACAATGGTGTGATCGCTCACCTAGAGCCAGACATCTGGAATACGAGGTCAAGTGGGCCTTAGGAAGCATCTCTACAAACAAAGCTAGTGGAGGTGATAGAATTCCTGTTGAGTTATTTCAAATCCTAAAAGATGATGCTGTGAAAGTGCTGCACTCAATATGCCAGCAAGTTTGGAAAACTCAGCAGTGGCCACAGGACTGGAAAAGGTCAGTTTTCATTCCAATCCCAAAGAAAGGCAATGCCAAAGAGTGTTCAAACTACCACACAATTGCACTCATCTCACATGATAGCAAAGTCATGCTCACAATTCTCCAAGCCAGGCTTCAACAGTATGTGAACTGTGAACTTCCAGATGTTCAACCTGGATTTTGAGAAGGCAGAGGAACAAGAGATCAAATTGCCATTTGATCATCATTTGATCATCAAATTGCCGCTGGATCATCAGAAAAGCACAAGAGTTCCAGAAAAACATCTACTTCTTTATTGACTATGCCAAAGCCTTTGACTGTGTGGATCACAGCAAACTATGGAAAATTCTTCAAGAGATGGGAATACCAGGCCACGTGACCTGCCTCCTGAGAAATCTGTATTCAGGTCAAGAAGCAACAGTTAAAACTGGAAATGGAACAACAGATGGACTCCATATCAGGAAAGGAGTACGTCAAGGCTGTATATTGTCACCCTCCTTATTTAACTTATATGCAGAGTACATTATGCAAAATGCCAGACTGGATGAAGCACAGGCTGGAATCAAGATTGCTGGGAGAATTATCAATAACCTCAGATATGAAGATGACACCACCCTTATGGCAGAAAGTGAAGAACTAAAGAGCCTCTTGATGAAAGTGAAAGAGGAGAGTGAAAAAGTTGGCTTAATACTCAACATTCAGAAAACTAAGATCATGGCATCCAGTCCCATCACTTCATGGCAAATAGATGGGGAAAAAATGCAAACAATGACAGACTTTATTTGGGGGACTCCAAAATCACTGCCGACGGTGACTGCAGCCATGAAATTAAAAGACGCTTGCTCCTTGGAAGAAAAGCTATGACCAACCTAGATAGCATATTAAAAAGCAGAGACATTACTTTGCCAACAAAAGTCCATTTAGTCAAAGCTATGGCTTTCCC
>NW_011495013.1:6784311-6798250 GCF_000754665.1 Bison bison bison
ATACTTTGGCTACCTGATGCAAAGAACTGACTCACTGGAAAAGACCCTGATGCTGGGAAAGATTGAAGGTGGGAGGAGAAGGGGATGGCAGAGGATGAGATGGTTGGATGGCAACACTGACACGCTGGACATGAGTTTGAGTAAGCTCCGGGAGTTGGTGATGAACTGGGAAGTCTGGTGTTCTGCAGTCCATGGGGTTGCAAAGAGTTGGACACAAATGAGTGACTGAACTGAACTGAACTGAGTCATTCCCTTCTCCAGAGGATCTTCCAGACTCAGGAATCGAACCTGCATCTCCTGCATTAGCAGACAGATTCTTTAGTACTGAGCCACCAGGGAAGCCCATCAGATCCTTTATCCAATAGCAAATTTCTGGGAGAGGATTCTGATTGGCCCATCTCATCTTCTTGAGTCAGGCACAAGTTTATCACCTGCCTATAAATCATCTGGTCTTAGATTAGGTATCTACTCTTCATTTCAAAGGTGGGAGGAGGGCAGAATCATGTGATATAGAACATGGTCACACTCAGTTAGCAGGAACTCTAGGCAGGGCAGTTTCCACCAGAAACAGATGTTTCTGTAGAAGTGATACACAGCTCGGCTACAATCAGTTTGGGGGGAAAGCAACCTAAGTTTTGGAAAGAGTGGATCTCAGAGTTCAACTAAGATGGCATAAAAGTTTTATAAGGAACAGAGAGGTGTGCTTGGGATCCTTTGTGATGTATAATGTACAATCAAATCAATGGAATATAAAATACAAATGTGTGCAAGGGCTTTGGTTCATATATATATATATATATATATAAGTTCTCCCTCTTTTGAAAAGGAATTTGAAAAGGAGGGATTGCTCATATGATCCTTCTGGGTAGATGCAATATTATTAGATGTTAAATCTCTTCACTATTGAATTAGTTTGAGTTGTGTGCTAATTGTGGAGGCAGCTAATAAGAGACTTTCACTTTTCCAGCCCACTATGCAGTCTTCTTAGAGCTCATTTTATTAAAATATATATCTCAATATATTTGCCAAAACCATATAACTTTTTCACTCTTCTGATGCTAGATAATTAAGGAATTTTTGTCAATGATCTCTTATGTTAAAGTGGCAAATTATGAACCATCTAGTGTTAGCATTCCTTACACAAAGTTTTAAGAAATATATTAAAAGTTTGAGTAGACATGTTGAAGATATTATTTTACTAATAATACAGTTATCTTACTGATACTAGAAAAGAAGATATTTTCATTTAAGGCAGAGTTCATAACCTTGACAGTATTGACATTTGGAGTCAGTTAATTCTTTGTTATAGGGGATGCATGGTGCAGTGTATTAGGCTGGGGAGCATACCTGGCCACTACCCATAGATGCTAGTGTTACCAAGTCCAAGTTCTTACTGGTCACAGCACAGCAAACCAATAAATCAAAAGGTGAAGTATTAGGGCAAGGAATAGTGGCTTCATTTAGAAAGCCAGAAAACTGAGAAGATGGCAGACTAGTGTCCCAAACAACCATCTTATTCGAGTTAGAATCCAGGCTTCTTTTATACTAAAAGGGGAGACAGTGGGGCTGGTTGTTGTAGACTTCTTGATTCCAGAATCCTTTGTTCTTTCAGCTGTCAACATAGGTCTTGTCACCATGGTTCCTGTAAACCTCCAACAAGACAATTGTTGTGCTCTGCTCTGCAACTTTTCATCTCAGTATAAATGGAAAAGTGGTAAACCTTCAAAGGTCAAGCCTATGAGGCAGATCAGGAAGAAGGGCTATTATGTATGTTTCATGCTTTACAAAAAAGTCTTTTACAAAGGCACAGAGCCAGCATGACTAAGCACCAGCAGCAGAGCACAAAGATTAAAGCTGAAAGAATAGATCCCGTATGGAGTCAGGTTTGTTCCTCTCTGTGCTATTAGCTGCACACACAGTACTCTCAGTTGTTACAACTAAAGCTGTCTTCAGATATTGTTAAATATTCTCTGGCTGACAAACTCATCCAGAGTTCAAAACTACTGCTCTAAAATGAATATTCCCCTTTTCTATCTGACTCGTTTCACTAAACATAGTACCTTCTAGGCCCATCCATGTTATAAATGGCAAAATTCCATTCTTTTTATGGCTGAGTGACATTATATATATATATATCTCCATATCCATTTATCTGTTGATGGACACAAGTGGATTACATATCTTGGAAAGACAAATACTGCATGTTGTCACTTATGTGTGGAATCTAAAAAATAAAATAAATGAATATAACAAAGCAGAAACAGACTCACAGATATAGAGAATAAACTAGTGGTTACCAGCAGGAAGGGAGAAGAGGGGAGGGGCAAGAAAGATAGGTGCAGGGGATCAAGAGGTACAAACTTCTGTGTATAAAATAAATAAGATACAAGGATATATTCTGCAGCACAGGGAATATCACAAATATTTTATAATAACCTTAAATGGAATATAATCTATAAAAAGTTTGAATCATATGCTGTAAACCTGAAACTAAATTATAAATCAACTTCAATAAAAATAAGTATATAAAAGAATATTACCTTTATTCTCCAAAAGGACTGTTTTCATTTATTAGAAATATTTTCTTATTTCTTTAAGCATTTTTAGATTTAAAAAGGATGGGTTTTGGAGATTACTGACTTGATATTGTTTATCCTGCTTTTCTTCAATGAATCAAATTCTCTCATGCCAAATTAGCCTGACCAATTTCATTAGGAATCTCATACCAGTTAATCCCATTAATTTGCTTCAGTGTCAAAGAATCTCCTATGGCCCATAGTTGCTAAATATGTCACACTTTCTGTCAAGGAGTAGCTTGCACACTTGAGAAAGGTAGTTGAACAATATCATACACTTGGAAGAAAAATGATTTTAGAATTCTTGGCCAAAGTATCAAAACCTTTCATTTCTTTCTGAAAACTTTCCATCCTCCCTGGAGTGCCTGCACTTTGACCTAATGAAAAATTAGTAGAAAATCTGTTGTATCAGAGGAAAAAAAAAAATACAGCAATTTTAACCCTTTCTTTTCCATCTAAAAAATAGAATATACCAAAGAATATCTTAGGCTTTAGTATATGCAGATATGACTGTAAATATTTATACTAAAGTGCAGATAGAAAAAAATAGTTTATTTAAAATTCAGTAAGTAGTTTCCTAGAGATGTAAACATAAATTCTCTTAGGGAGAATTTGCCTATCTCATGAGGTGGTGAGAATGAAATGTAATAATAGATATGAAGCTCTATGGAAATCACAGAGTATATAGCATTTTCTAGAAGGAAATTATTATCATGCTTGTGGTAAAATATGCATAGGAAGGAGATATTACTCTGTTTTAAGTCTTTCCACATTGTGCATAATTATCATCACAATTATCATTAGTTTCAAAAAGTTTTTTGAAGGTTATCAAACTCATGGATCCATATTTCCATTTATCATAGAATCAGGTCCTAGATTAAGATGATAACCCTAGAAATGCATAAGAAGAAAAGTCCTAAAAGGTACTTGTTCTGCATCACCCACTTCCTAAAGTAAAATACTAGCATCCAAGGACCAGAAAGAAGGCTGAGCACTGAAGAATTGATACTTTCCAACTGTGGTGCTAAGGAGAAGATTCTTGAGTATCTCTTGGACTTCAAGATCAAACCAGTCAATCCTAAAGGAAATCAACTCTGAATCTTTATTGGAGGGACTGATGCAGGAGCTGAAGCTCCAATACCTTGGCCACCTGATGCAAAGAGCTGACTCACTGAAAAAAACACTGATGCTGGGGAAGACTGAGGGCAGGCAGATAAGGGGGCTACAGAATATGAGATGGTTGGATGGCATCACTGACTCAATGGACATGAGTTTGAGCAAACTGGGAGATAGTGAAGGACAGGGAAGCCTTGGGTGCTACAGTCCATGGGGTCACAAAGAGTCAGATACTACTGAGCACCTGAACAACAACAACGCAAATTTCCACTGAATGATTTCTTATTGCAAATAGAGCAAATTACAGCTTCAATTGGGAAACATGGTGTGACATTTAGTCAATATTTATTGAAAACAGAGTGAGTTGTATAGAGCAAAGATCTCAGTACATGTGTATAGTTCTTTCTTTTACAGGAAACAAGAGTTTCCAGAAAGGGAAAGGGAGAAGTACACACACACACACACACACACACACACATGCATGCACTTAATTTATGTGGAGGTTACTCAAGATGACATTATTTTCTCCTTCCATTCTCCATTGTTTACTTACCACAAGCGTATTTTAATTATAACATTAGTTAATAGAATATTATTTGTCATTATAATCATTTGTACTTTACAATAAGTTTTTCCTGATCATACGTTAAAACTCCTTTTAATGAAGAGAATGTAGTGTAAGGATTTTGCCTCATAGTCTTATTGTGAGGAAATCCTCTGTGGCACTCGAGAGCTGGAGGTTAATGAGTATTCAGCATGAGTAGTGAAACATGTAACCTGTTGCTGCTCATGCTGATCCCAGTGACAGGTGGAATGAAGTTTCAGACCTGTAAAAGGGATACTGTATGATTAATAGTGAGCAAATGTCCTTCTCATTGAACATGAAAGAATTAAATTATTTGTTTCTGAGTAAACAATGTAAACATTCTTGAATATAGCGGTTAAAGGACATTGGAACTCATTGTCCAGAATAAATATTGAAGACAATATCATTTAAGATATTTCAGAAATGCATTAATATCCATATAGGGATCTAGATGAAGTACAGTTGACCCAGATGTAAGACATGAGCAGAGTCAGTGAACCCGTGAAGTTGCTCAGTCATGTCTGACTCTTTGCGATCTCATGGACTGTAGCCTACAAGGCTCCTCCATCCATGGAATTTTCCAGGCAAGAGTACTGGAGTGGATTGCCATTTCCTTCTCCAGGGATCTTCCTGACCCGGGGATCAAACTCAAGTCTCCCACATTGCAGGCAGACTCTTTACCATCCAAGCTACCAGGAAAGCCTGATCAGAGTCAATGTTTCTCAAATCAGTTCAGTCACTTAGTCGTGTCCAACTCTTTGCGACCCCATGGACTGCAGCATGCCAGGCTTCCCTGTCCATCACCAACTCCTGGAGCCTACTCAAACTCATGTCCATTGTGTTGGTGATGCCATCCAACCATCTCATCCTCTGTCATCCTCTTCTCCTCCTGCCTTCAATCTTTCCCAGCATCAGGGTCTTTTCCAATGAGTCAGTTCATCACATCAGGTGGCCAATGTATTGGAGTTTCAGCTTCTGCATCAGTCCTTCCAGTGAATATTCAGGACTGATTTCCTTTAGGATTGACTGGTTGGATCTCCTTGCACGCCAAGGGACTCTCAAGAGTCTTCTTCAACATCACAGTTCAAAAGTATCCTTAGCTTTCTTTATAGTCCAACTCTCACATCCATACATGACTACTGAAAAAACCATAGCTTTGACTAGATAGACATTTGTTGGTAAACTAATGTCTCTGCTTTATAACATGCTGTCTAGATTGGTCATAACTTTTCTTCCAAGGAGCAAGTGTCTTTTAATTTCATGGGCTTTTCTTGTGGCTCAGCTGGTTTCTCAAAGAGTTGTGTGTGTGTGTGTGTGTGTGTATGTATATATAAAACAATAGCAGTATACAGAATTGTGCAGGAGTTATATTGTGTTTTCTTAATTGTTGCTAATGCATTCAGCTAAAGCTATTGACAGATAAATGTCCTTTAAAAGAAAAAGTGAACCATGTTTTTTAATGATATTGGGACCCACAACTTAAGCCTTTATGATGTTACTGTGACCTCATATTCTTTTAATGGACAATTTGCCTGGTGGCTCAGATGGTAAAGAGTCTGCCTGCAATGCAGGGGACCTGGGTTCCATCCCCGGGGTTGGGAATATCCCCTGGAGAAGAGAATGGCAACCCACTCCAGTATTCTTGCTTGGAGAATCCTGTGGACAGAGGAGCCTGATGGGCTACAGTCCTTAGGGTGGCAAAGAGTCAGACAAGACTGAAGCAACTGAGCAAGCACACACACACCGCTCATGTCTGTTCTCAGGCCAAATGAGTATCTCCATCCACATGTTCTACATAAACTGCTTTTTACAACTGATAGACAAGTCATAATTTGCTAGAAAAATCCAGATAATGGAAACTGATAACCTTTATAAGGCAAATAACGCTGTTCATTCAGAAGGTATTTACAGTTTAGAGCACATCTTTTCCTTTTAAATGCACCCATTTTTAGTTATTATTTAATAAATACACTCCTTCAAAATAGTTCTATAAATACAATGTCCAGAGGTAGATATTTGTGAACATAAATCTCTAAGTACAACTTCTCTTTACGGCCTTCCCCATGACTTTATCTTCAAACATTAAAATTCAATTAATGGATTTATCCTATATTGGTACAAATGATTCTGCATGCTCTAGTACTTCTAACCTGTTGGTTGCCTTATACTTGGAGGTGCAACTCACAGCATATTCAAATGTAACCTCATAGCAGGCCTGCAGAATGCTGAGTCTCTGGGCATCCACAGTACCACATACTATCAGGTTCTTAACAAAAAGGCTTTTAGCTGAAGATAATGATGATGATGATGGTAAAATTCTTTTTTTTTTTTTTTTTGGTTTCCTTTCTTTTACAGGATTATACTCTCACCATGTATTTCCAGCAGTCTTGGAAAGACAAAAGGCTTTCTTATTCTGGAATCCCACTAAACCTCACACTAGACAACAGGGTGGCTGATCAACTCTGGGTACCAGACACCTACTTTCTGAATGACAAGAAATCCTTTGTGCATGGGGTTACAGTGAAAAATCGCATGATCCGCCTGCATCCTGATGGAACAGTTCTCTACGGACTCCGGTAAAGAGCTTTGTGTTTCATATTTTATTGCTGTTGTGCGTGTTGTTGTTGAAGTTTTACTTTTGGAAATGGGAAGAAGGGAGAAAGGCAAGTAGGTAAATATGTAGACTCTCTAATCTTGATAATAAAATTATATTCAAGTTCAGAAAAATCTCTTTAGAACTATTTGAGCTAAAGCTAGACAACTTTGTCCATCAAAGGTAAATGATTTGTTCTTATCTTTAAATAATAAACATAGTAATAGGAATATGTTTTTGTTAGACAGATTTCACATCTAGTTTACTCTTGGTTACATCTTTTTTAGGCAATTGCTTGATTATCTCAGGTCTACCCAGACTCAATGTTTTCTGGGTATTCTGTGTAGCTACTTGATTATGAAATTATTATGAATTTAGAAACAATATTCTGAAGAAATTGGAAAATATTTTGTTGGTGACTCTGAGAAGATTCAGTGATTTCATTCCCTTAAATTTATGTGTTTTCACTTTTTTTTCATATATATGATCCACTTTAAGTTAATTGTTCTGTTTCTTATGAGGTAGGGGTTGAAGTTCATTTCTTTTCCATATGGCTATCCAGTTATTCTAGCCCTATTTATTGAAAAGTCCTTGCTTTTCGCATTATATTGTGTTGGTACCTTTTGAGGATGAGTGGGGTCTATTTTTAGGTCCTATTCTGTTCCTTTGTTCTCTATGTCCATCCTTAGACAGTATCACACTATTTAATTACCATATCACACTATTTAATTACCATATCTATAAGGTAAGTCATGAAGTCACATAAGTCTTTCAATTTTATACTGACTGTTTAAGATTGTTTTGGAAATGCTAATACCTTTGCATCTCACTATATAACTTCTAGGATCAACTTCTCGATTTCTACCCAAAAAAGTCTGTTGGAATTATAATTGAGATTGTATTGAATCTCTACCTCAGTGCAGAGAGAACTGACAATTTAAAGTTATGAAGCTTTTTAATCCATGAATATATCTTTATTTATTTATCTTTATTTTTCTCAGCAATATTTTTCATCACACTGTGTTTGTTTATGTTTTTAAGAATCAAGTATAAAAGAGGTCTTGTATACTGATAGAGGTCTATTACTAACCTTCAGGTAATTAAAAGTTTACTAAAACTTTTAGGCTACAATTCAAATCAGCTTCTAGTTTTACCAGAAAATACCTGAATTGTAACATATTGTTGGAGGATATGAAGCGTGGTGGTTCTTTAACCTTTGTTGTCACCTTTGTGATCCCTTTGAGAAGCTGATGGAATTCTCCTATTGTTTTAGAGTGGTCATAAGCCCCCTAAAATCCTTTTATATAGCATCAATGCCAAGCTAAAACTGTACTTAAGGGCCAAAAGTCTACAATTAATGTGTATCTGATATCTGAAAACATATGCAAGTGAAAAGAATGCATCTGTGATAAAACTTTTGAACTTAACCTACTGGTTGGTTATTTAATTGATAGCTTTGGTCTTCCTGTGCACAGTGACATAGTATCAATTGATCTTGGCAAAATGATCTTTGGAATTTTCCCACCCTTTCAGTACTCAAGGAACTGTCAACTCCAGTTAAAAATCTCTGACCTAAAGTCCTCTCAGAAAAAATGATGAAATAAATTAACAGGTCTCTTGAGTGTATTGATATTACTACAGATACAATCTACTAATGCAAGAGCACAGTGGTAGTCATTAGTGATGGTCATAACACTGGACTGGAAGAAGCACAAGCTGGAATCAAGATTGCCAGAAGAAATATCAATAACCTCAGATATGCAGATGACACCACCCTTATGGCAGAAAGTGAAGAGGAACTAAAAAGCTCTTGATGAAAGTGAAAGTGGAGAGTGAAAAAGTTGGCTTAAAGCTCAACATTCAGAAAATGAAGATCATGGCATCTGGTCCCATCACTTCATGGGAAATAGATGGGGAAACAGTGGAAATAGTGTCAGACTTTATTTTTCTGGGCTCCAAAATCACTGCAGATGGTTATTGCAGCCATGAAATTAAAAGACGCTTATTCCTTGGAAGGAAAGTTATGACCAACCTAGATAGCATATTGAAAAGCAGAGACATTACTTTGCCAACAAAGGTTCGTCTAGTCAAGGCTATGGTTTTTCCTATGGTCATGTATGGATGTGAGAGTTGGACTGTGAAGAAAGCTGAGTGCCGAAGAACTGATGCTTTTGAACTGTGGTGTTGGAGAAGACTCTTGAGAGTCCCTTGGACTGCAAGGAGATCCAACCAGTCCATTCTGAAGGAGATCAGCCCTGGGATTTCTTTGGAAGGAATGATGCTAAAGCTGAAACTCCAGTACTTTTGCCACCTCATGTGAAGACTCATTGGAAAAGACTCTGATGCTGGGAGGGATTGGGGGCAAGACGAGAAGGGGATGACAGAGGATGAAATGGCTGGATGGCGTCACTGACTCGATGCACATGGGTCTGAGTGAACTCCGGGAGTTGGTGATGGACAGGGAGGCCTGGCATGCTGCAATTCATGGGGTCGCAAAGAGTCGGACACGACTGAGTGACTGATCTGATCTGATCTGATGTAGCTTCCATTCTATATAACTAGGATACAAAGTGATGAATTATCCTCATAAAGTTTTCTGGGAGAATAATTATATAGCCCATGACCCAACTTAGTAGGCTGATGGGCCCCAATGTATATGTCCACTGTATGTGATTTTTCAACCATGTATAAAAAGTTTGTTTTTTTTTTAAAGCAACTAGATTTTTTGCAAGTAAGAATGTGTGTGGCAATTTCAAATTTTTTTCTAAATTATTGGCAGTCTCTACCAATGGCAATGCTGCAAAAGAAGAAAAATAGTTGAGAACCATGAAGTTGAACATTTGAACCTCATTTTAAATTAAGAAAACTGAGGGCCAAAAGGGGAAAGGGCCTGATCTAAGGGACAACAAATGATAGAATTAGGATTAAAGTCCAGATCTTGATTCCCATAAGAATGATGTGCTTTTCTCATCCCACTGTCTTTCAGATACACTTAAAGTCAATACCTTCTTCCAAGTTGAATAGCATTGCTTTCTCCTCTTTGGAGCCAACCCATGACTTTGTAGCTAGGAGCCTGGCAACAGATCTCTCAAAGAAAACACAAATCCTTCATCTATTATTTGATCTCTGATCTCTTTCTGGCATCAGTTTTCCCCGTAAAAGCCTCACATTAGTTCTAATACATTCCCCCTCTTCTGTCTTTCTATCTCTTCCCTCACAGATTAGGTTTTCTTTTCCCTATAGGTTATAAATGTCCTGGAGAAACCATAGGTATAACAAAGAAAGCATGGCAATCTGGAGTCAGAGGATCAAAGTTGGGTTCATTCTCTGACTGCTTGACCTTAAGTTATAAACTGAGCCTTACTTAGTTTTATCAGGTGCAACAAGGGGCTAATAACATCTGATTCATTATTGGGAAGTTTTTATGAAATAATGAATATGTTGCTGATGTTAAGTCACTTCAGTCGTGTCTGACTCTGTGCAACCCCGTAGACGGCTGCCCACCAGGCTTCCCGTCCCTGGGATTCTCCAGGCAAGAATACTGGAGTGGTTTGCCATTTCCTTCTCCAATGCATGAAAGTGAAAGTGAAGTCGCTCAGTCGTGTCCGACTCTTAGCGACCCCATGGACTGCAGTCTACCAGGCTCCTCCGCCGTGGGATTTTCCAGGCAAGAGTACTGGAGTGGGATGTTAATACATGTAAATACTAAGCTATATTTCTTTAAAGTTATTGTGCCTGATATAGCCTTACTATGTTATAAGCCTTAGTGGAAAAGCTGTACAGTAAGGGTGTTTCTCTAACTTCTACATGTGTCAGTGACAGAGATACAATTGTTCAATTAAGAAAGCATTCACTGAGTGCCTAGTATGGACAATATACCTATTATTCTGTCCCTGGGATTAGTTATCCAGAAACTGGGTAGAAATTTGTCATTGTGGCAGAGTGGAGGCACCTGGGACTTTGAGTCAAAGACACATGTGGCCCGACTAGTTCGTACCCTTCAATAAGCTATTTCCTCTATGAGTTTCAGATTACACAGCCTTAAAGAGACAGGGATTGGACAAAATCATTCCTAATTTCTCTCAAATCTCAATTTCATTGCTTCTATGATTCTATATCATGGCTTATTCATTTTCAATCCTCTGATATAACATTTCCTAGGCTTAGACAGGACAATCTTCACTTTTTTCTTTGTAGTTGCCTTTTCAGGAATAATTGCCATTGTCACTTCCTAAGCCCATGCACCAGAAAATCCTTGTAGTATAACATAGGTATTGACATAGTTATGACCATACCAATTCTAGACAAAGAATCAGGAGATTGAAACTTCTTGCCTTATCCATAAGTCCAGCTATAGTCATCATGAATTGAGATCATGTATCAATGGGGTTTTTTTAAGCAATTATGGTGTCAATGGGATTTTCTGAATGTACCTGAAAGGCCCTTTAATCAGGAATTCCAAAGTCATAAGACCGTGTCATTAAATGGATTCCACATTTTGCTATATTCAAACTCAATGTGAGATGCTATAACTTAGTTTATGTAAAGACCCAAGAATAGAGTCTGTTTGCTATTTTTGTGAACTATGTCAAATCATATTTTACACACCAGAGATGGCACATGGTTCTGTAAAACCTCTAAAATAAGAGAGTGGTGTCTGAAGAGGTCTGCTGCTACTGTGCAACAGGCATTCAGCACAGAGAAAAACTACTTTCTGTTGTGCTTCTTAAGCTCAGATTTCCTTGCTGCAACAACATGTGTCATACCAAAAAATAACCCTGCAATCATTATTACTTCCTCTTCCACTTTTCCAGGAATCCGTATAAAGGATGGAAGTCTGTGATGTGCTGTAAGATATGGCAGGCAATGGGATTTGTCCATGAGCCCTGAGCTCTCCACCCTGCTCCTCTCAAGGCATATAATGTCACTTCTTTTCTTACTCAAAGTGAAGACAAAATATCAGCTGCCTCAATGTCACACATCAAATCCTTAATTCTGTCTGTCCTCCCTTTCTTTCATTTAACTCTGAGGAAGTTTCTCTCTCCTTTCTAAGGCTTATCTCTCCACATCCGCATTTAATCTTATTGTTGGATGCTCTTCAGATTTTGCTCTCTTCTTTATTAAATCTTCCCCTGCTGGCACCTTCACTTTTCTTTTGTCTTCAAGCACGATTCCTCAAATAGCTTTGGTTTCCTCTATTTCTTCACCATCCATCTACTCTGTAGTCTCCAAAGGCATGGCTCCCACCTGTGTTCCATTTCCAAAACAGCTCTGTCAAAAATTACCAGAACTATTCCTGGTTCTCAGTCTATAGTCTTGACCTCTCTGGATGATTTTAAGAGTATTAAATTGATTGACCTTGACTTCAGAATTTCCAAGCGCAATTTTTTCATTATTCTTGTTCTTGTGTCTTTTTGCTGTTCTATCAATGTTTTTTGTCTCTGGTTGCGAATTAGATGGGTTCCTTGAATTTTGAGCAACTCGTTGAATTTAACAGCTTAAATACCTATATTATGAAATCATTGAGATTAGAAAAATGTTTTTAATTGTTTGCCAGGCATCTGTATGTGGAGGGTTGCCCTAACAGTTATTACTGACATGACGCCTATTTTGCATTATCTGTTTTCCCTAAAATCAGCTCTTCCTCCTTACTCAACTACTAACAAAAGGTATCAGCCTCATAGTCAATAGACATAGACGTGTAGGCATCTTTGACTCTCGACCTCTTTTGTCCCAAGATACAATCTGATGCTTCCTCTCTATCTAGACCATTGCCATTTCCAAACCACTTCCATCACCTCAGTTAACAGCTCAACTCTCTGTTACTCCCTAGCCAATTTCCTATTTTAATTTTACTTGTTCTCATCATTTTCATCATATTCTTCCTACTGTGCATGTCAGATCATATCAATCCCACATTTAAAAAAAGATAAAAACAAACCAAAAATATCTCTGCAGTCCCCATAAAATTAAGTTTTCATTCTCCTGTCTGGAAGCTGAGACCCTGTGCTTCTTCATATGACCAAAATGTCTTTCAAACATTTCCTTTCTTTATGAAGCCTAAACTTTTATAAAACAACTATTTCTCTAAACACATCTAGTGCATTTCAAATTCAAGTAAATCACAAATTTTTTATAGATCATACTTATACTAAAACTATTAGTTCTTGACTTGAAATTCACATTTAACTGGGCATCCTGTATTTCATGTGGCAACCCTCCAGCCCTGCTGAAATGTCCTCTCTTCTTTATTCCCATTTAGCTTCCCCTACTCCACCACTTCTTCATCTCTCTTCTTTCCTTAGAAGCCTCTCTCAAACCCCATTTTTTTTCATGAGGACTTTTACAGTATTCTCAACCAGATAAAAACTTGTTCTCATCTGATACCTTACTTCACTTTAATCTCCTAAAGGCCCATGAGATTTATAACTCTCTTAGGATGTATTATCTTTCTGTGTCTTATTTTCCTGTGATGCAAACAAGATTGTATATTTGTTGAAAATCCAAACTGTATTTCTTTCAGCTTTGTATCCTCTTTCTCAAACCAAATAAATGTTTGAAAAATTGAAATGAAAATTTGTAAGATGCAGTGACTTAACTCACGATAGTGGTCAGCTGCAACATTTCCTATGTCAAAATGATGTCTTTTAACCAAAGGGCCATTATCGCTATTAATGACCAGATGTGTTCTGCCTCTTGTCCAAACATGATCCAGCTGGCTGAAAAGCAGATTGCCTCTGAGGCCTCGCCCTGTGGGTGCTTAAAGATTGTGTTTATCTTTCCTCAAAGATAGAAGGCATAGAACAGCCTAATTCTCAGAAGACATTTAGTGGTGTACTTAACTGCCTTAAAATGCTCTTTGCCTCCCTCTCCTAACCCTTGCCTTGGCTTTTCTTTCAGACTTTCGCAATGTTATTTTCCTGCATCTCCTATCAAAGGTGACCTTTCAAGGGCTACATGAGAATGAGGAATGGAAGGGGTAGCTTTAAGTCTTCCAGCTCCATGTGGGCTCACACTGAGACTCCATATGCTGCAGAGTGTGGATGTGGGCTTGTGTGCCCCCGCCGT
>NW_011495013.1:6798350-6830305 GCF_000754665.1 Bison bison bison
GGGGGGGGGGGTTTGTGTGCCCCCGCCGTAAGCACATACAGAGTAGGATGTGCGTGTCACATCATTCTAACTAATACTGATAACAACTGTGTCAGGAATTCAAAGAATATCCAAGTATATAAATAATTGAAGTTATCCTATACATCAAGCACTGTGCTAAGTGCCCTACCTATATTGTCATATTTAATTTTTACCATAACACTATGAACTTTGTACTATTATTATTTTAACTTTACAGATATCAATAGTAGGAGAGTGAACCTAATTTTTCCTGTCTCATAATTTGTTATTAACTTTTTAAAAGCAGGCCCAAACATGTACACACCTTGCATGTGGCTGGTAAATTTATCTAAATTTTCTTTTGCTCTGCTGCTAAGTCACTTCAGTATGTCCGACTCTGTGTGACCCCGTAGATGGCAGCCCACCAGGCTCCCCCGTCCCTGGGATTCTCCAGGCAAGAACACTGGAGCGGTTGCCATTTCCTTCTCCAATGCATGAAAGTGAAAAGTGAAAATGAAGTCGCTCAAGTCGTGCCCGACCTTCAGTGATCCCATGGACTGCAGCTTACCAGGCTCTTCCATCCATGGGATTTTCCAAGTAGGAGTACTGGAGTGGGGTGCCATTGCCTTCTCCTTTCTTTTGCTCTAAATGTTTCCTATTCCTTTATTTTCTCCCTAGAAAGTTTTTTTTCTTGAAGATCTGTGCTGTTTTTTGTGATTGTTTCCACTTGTTGTACATGTGTTCTTTTATGCCCCATATATGAGGCTTAATCAGATCCAGATTAATTATTTTGTTGTGCTTTGGTGAGACTGCTTCATAAGCCAGGCATAATATGTACTTTTATCAGAAGACACAAAATGCTTGCCTATCTCTGTTTTTATGATGTGAATGAACTTTGATATGCTGATTTAGGCAATGACAATCTGAAGTACCCATTATCAAACTTCTCTTAATTTTATATAGCAGCATTTGTTTGCTAGGGCTGCTGTAACGAAATGAATGACTTAGAAATTTGTCGTCTCAGGCTGGATGAGGCAAGCACGTGACCTCACATCCGGCGCGGGAGTCCAGAGCTAGCAGCGCGCGCTCTCCTGGCCGCTCCCTGGCATTTAAAAAAAAAAAAAAGAAAGAAATTTGTCGTCTCAAAGTTTTGGAGTCAGAAGTGTTGTTTCCTATCAAGGGCTGTGAGAGATGGATCTACTCCAGGTCCTTCTCCTTGGCATACAGATAACCGACTTCCGCCTGTGTCACTTCCTTCTGGTGCCACCGTGTCCCTTTTTATATAAGGACCCCAGTCATATTGGATTAGGGCTTACCCTAGTGATCTACTTTAATTTGACTACTTCCGTAAAGACCTTATCTCCAAATAAGGTCACATTCTGAGGTACTGGGGATTAGGGCTTCAACATACGAAATTAGGGGGACACGATGCAGCCCATAACAGTAACAGTTTTAGCAGCCACTGATCGTCTTTGCCCAAACCTATTTAGAGCTTACATAATGACAATATTCTACCACTCTTTCCTTATTTATTAACTAGATTATTCTCTAAAGAACTTCCTCTCACCAACTGTTTGACTGTCTGGAGGTCAAGTTGGTTCAGTGAAGGTAAGATCAATGCTTGATGGTTCCCTTTATTTAGCAGTTTTCAAAACAAGTTGTTTCTCTAGAACTCCCCACACATGACCACTAGGTGTGGCGTTTTGTTGTTTGTGTGTTTATCATTATGAAGTCACTGGTAATAACAAGTATGTCTGTATCAGTCCACTGCAGCTATTGTTCTTTTTGATCCTGTTTGTCTTACCTTCAGCCAGCAGCAGCCGCTTTGAGTTGGCACCTGCATTCTTTCAGCATGACCTCAATAGTCATTGATAGCTTCCTTGCCTTCTGTCACATCAGCTTGTATTGATAATTCTGTGTCCCAAAAGAGGATAAAATACATCATGAGTTCATATTGATGTTTCTAATTCAAATTTAGAATTTCAGGCCTTCTATTCAGCCTCTTTGATTTTATTTTTTGTTTCTTTTCTCTTCATTGCACATCTTGATTCTTAACATAATAACATGATTATTTACTTTGTCCTGCTATTTGTAATTATATCTATATATGTATGAAAGTGAAAGTTGCTCACTTATGTCCGACTCTTCGAAACCCCATAGACTGTAGCCCACCAGGCTCTTCTGTCCATGGAATTCTCAAGACAAGAATACTGGAGTGGGTAGTCATTCCCTTCACCAGAGGGTCTTCCCAACCCAGGTCTCCTGCATCTCAGGTAAATAGCATAGCTATTTACCATCTGTGAATAGCTAATAGTATGTATAGTAGCTTTTAAACAGAAATATCAATTGTTACTGTCCTGTATTTAGCATTTTTTTCCTGAAGATCATTTCTAGGAAGACAGTTGTCCATAGAAGATGCTTTTGTTGCTTACCATCGTAGAAATGGAAATAATTAGAAGGGGCACACAGCATAAATGGGAACAGTTCTGCCAAGTGTGTGCACTTTATGAAATGTACACAGCTTTGTCAGGTTCTCTTAAACATATCAATGACTCCAAACTCCAAAGAGATGCTTCTTAAGCTTCAGGTTTCAGAAATGAATCAAATGTTTACCCAAAACTTGTGGCCTGATGTGGATTTTGGGAACTCCATTGCTGTATTTGCTTACTAGCTCTACTCTGAATCGATTTTTGTGATGTTCTTGACACTCCCTGACCATGAGCTATGCATGAGAGTAAAATCAATGGCTACGCTTAATGAATATAAAAGAAAACAGGGTTTTCGACTATTCCTTGAGGGATCATCTCTTCCTGCCTTGTTTTTCATAATAAAGCCAGGTGAAAATTAGAAGCAATTATCTTGATAATATAGATTAAAAAACAACAATTCACTACTATTGATTTTTAAAGCAGTTTGGGGGTCCTAAATGTTTCATATTAACTTTGTATATTGATTGTACACCCTGAAAAAAGAATCTCTTTCTTATAGACTTCCCGTGTAGAAACAGTTATGATTACATTCTAGACTCCTGGGTAGATCATACAGGGATGACTGTGAGATAGGCTGGGAAAAAATATTGTTGAGTCGACTCCAGGGAATGAATATGTGGGCTGATGCAGTGTTTGCAGAGGAGGACTGGTTGATATTGACAAATGCGTTCTGTTAAGAGAAAGAAACGAGTTACTTCAAATGGAAAAGAGAAAAAGCAGGGCATGCATAAAGAACAGGTAGCTCACTTTATTAGAAGGAATGCCTGCAGACTCTGTAATTCCCACTGAGGAAGACAGTATTGTTATTCCCCTCACAGTGTGGTTGACTTATATTTTAGAATTTCATCAGTGGAGTACAGAGAAAGCTACTTAAAATGTTCTCCAGTGCATAGGCTCTTATTTTTGCCTCTCAAAGTTTTTATTTTTAATACTCTTTATTCACTTATATATGAAAAATTTTATGATTTAATGATTTTTGTTAGGGTCTCCTTTTTAATAAATATGGTATTATGACTGATTCAAATACTAAATGAGCAATTTAAATAATTATACACTACTGATACTATTTTTTGGTCATGTGACCTGTAGACATGCCATTATGATTAAACCTCCATCATTAAATTGGTGTAAAAGATTAAGTAAAAACAATGACCATAAATTATCTAAAAAAGAACTACATCTCCTCAAATTCTTAATCTTGATTGAGTCAAGATTAATGTGGAATAATGTTAAATGTATATGCTCAAGAAAGAAGAAAAAATGAAAGAAAGAGTGAAGGAAAGGAGAAGGAAGAAAGGAAAGACGATAAGAAGGGTAGGTGGGAGGGTGGAAAGGGAGACAAAAAAGGCAAGTAAAACCCAATATCTTAGAAATATGTCATGAACTTTAGATCTTTGCTATAATGTTACCAATGACACCAAGAATGGTGGAATATTAGACTTTGACAATCCCGCTTCATTTACTTTGGAATTTTCTATCTGGCTTCTTCTATTCTCTTCTCTTTATTCTATCCTGCAGCCCACTAGCAGATTTTTTTTTTTAAATAAAGCACCATTGTGTAACACCTCTCTCCTGCTCAGGAACTTATTGACTCCCAGTTACCCACCACTCCAAAGCTTCTTTCCAGATATTTGTGACACTTTACAATTAGATTACCCTTGCCACACAGCCTCATTTAAGATCTTGCCCAAGCATGAAGCTTTACATTACAGTATGCGTTTCATTTCACTTTCCCTAATTATTAGACTGATTCTTATTTCCTAGCCTCTGGTCAGTTGTTCCCCTTCTTTTTAACTCAACAATGAAAAGTATTTCCCTTTATTTTTAACTGTATATTGCTCATAGTCCAAGACCCAATTGAGAGATCACTTTTTTTCGTAAAATCTCTACTTTAACCCTCATAGGTCTCCTTCTCCATAGTTATACAGATCTTGGAACCTCTTTTGATATAGCAATTATGAAATGTCCTCTCCAATTATTAACACATTGTTTCACATGTGTTAATCTCATCTCCTCCCAAGCTGTGCAATATTTTTTTAAATAGTCCATTTTTTTATATTTCTTTCCCCACAGTGCATACAACAGTTAGCATGTACTGAGGTGTCTCAGTGGTAAAGAATCTGACTGCCAATGCAGGAGACACAGGTTTGATCCCTGGATCAGGAAGACTTCTTGGAGAAGGAAATGGCAATCTACGCCAGTATTCTTGCCTGGGAAATCCCATGGACAGAAGAGCCTGGCGGGCTACAGTCCATGGGGTCGCAAAAGAGTTGGACACGAATTAAACGACATCAGAGCAAATGGTACACTTACCATTTTACTTATTTATTTTTAAACTTCAATCTTGCTCTTAACGCTGTATCTCCCTAACTATGGTTTTGTGTAGTCAGGTTTGCTAACTTGTAAGGAGAAAGCTTACCCTTATATGAAAATAGGAACAGTATGAAAATGAAATCTTTACATGAAAAAGATTAGTTTTAATGCTTAAGATTCTGCTGTACCTCATGCGCAGAGGGCATCTGGCTAAGAGTGAGTGTAAAGCATGTTGAGATATGAGGAATATATACAATATTATGGGTGATATTTATTCTCTTATTGCCAACCGATAAGTATGTGCATGGATGTTTTCTCTCCAGAATATTTCTTTTAGAAAGCTATATGTTTAGTCCATTCTAAGAAAATATTCAAAGTATTTTCACAACTTCTCTTTAGGAATTTAATTTGAACCCTTGTCTAAATTTAAAGTAGTAGCAAATCATAACCTTGAAGGTGATTATTAGAAATAAATAAGAGTGGGAATAAGTGAAAGTGGGGCTCCCCTTGTGGCTTAGCTGGTAAAGAATCCACCTGCAATGAAGGAAACCTGTGTTCCATCCCTGGGATGGGAAGATGCCCTGGAGAAGGGAAAGGCTAAAAGTAGTAGCAAATCATTACCTTGAAGGTGATTATTAGAAATAAATAAGAATAGGAAATAAATTTGTAAACAATATTGTTGGTCAAAGCTGGGTGATACACACATAACTAATTTTTGTTGTATTTCATTAAATAGCTATAAGTAGCTATATTCCATGGAGAAGGAAATGGCAACCCACTTCAGTACTCTTGCCTGGAAAATCCCATGGATGGAGGAGCCTGGTAGGCTGCAGTCCATGGGGTTGCTAAGAGTCGCACACGATTGAATGACTTCACTTTCACTTTTCACTTTCATGCATTGGAGAAGGAAATGGCACTCCAGTGTTCTTGCCTGGAGAATCCCAGGGATGGGGGAGCCTGGTGGGGTCTCTGGGGTTGCGCAGAGTTGGACACGGCTGAAGCGACTTTGCAGCAGCAGCTATATTCCAAATGAGAATTTAAAAGTGTTTTTAGCTAAGGAAGTACACAAGTCAAATAATATTGTATTTCATCAATGGGATCAATTTTTTTGAACTTTTAATTTTATATTGCAGTGGTAAGGGACACACCTGCCAGTCCAGGAGACGTAGGAGACTTGGGTTTGATACCTGGGTTGGGAAGATCCTCTGGAGGATAGCATGGCAACCCACTCCAATATTCTTGCCTAGAGAATCCCATGGACAGAAGAGCCTGGTGGGCTATGGTCAATAAGTTTGCAAAGAGTTGGACATGACTGAAGCGACTTATGTGTACACACATAGCTGATTAACAATGTTATGCCAATTTCAAGTGGACATCAAAGGAACTCAGCCATATATGTACATGTAGTCATTCACTCCCAAACTCTTCTCCTATCCAGGCTGCCAGATAACACTGAATAGAGTTCCCTGTGCTACACACTAGGACCTTGTTGGTCATCCATTTTAAATATAGCAGTGTGAACATGTCAATCACAAACTCCCTAACTATCTCAATAGGATCAATTTAAGAGTCTAAACTTAACTGTATTTATTATACTCATTCTTTGCTTCCCCAGTAGCTCAGGTAGTAAAGAATCTGCCTGCAATGCAGGAGACCCTGGTTCAATTCCTGGGTCAGGAAGATCCACTGGAGAAGGGACTGGCTACCCACTCCAGTATTCTTGGGCTTCCTTGGTGGCTCAGCTGGTAAAGAATCTGCCTGCAATGCAGGAGACTGGGGTTCCATCCCTGGGTTGGGAAGATCCCCTGGAGAAGGGAAAAGCTACCCACTCCAGTATTCTGGCCTAGAGAATTCCATGGACTATACAGTCCATGGAGTTGCAAAGAGTCAGACAGGACTGAGGAACTTTCACTTTCATACTCATTCTTTAGCTCACATGATGTAATATGACCAGAACCAGATAGAACTATTCAACTTCTATCTTACTTCTATCCAATCAGATAAGATAACTACTAGAAATAGCAACTATTCTAACAGAAATACAGGGTTCAGCACAAGGTCAGGTCTCATCTAGACTATTTTTTTCAGTCCTCAATAATTCATTTTGAGAACAACATTGTCAATCCAGAGAAACAGAATATGATGGCAAAGGCCTTGGTACTCTGTCAATATGCAGATAATGAGGTTTAAATATGCTTTGAAGATTATCACTCTTAGATCTTTTTATCTTTAAAGCTATAGATGAAATGCTAATATAATCACTTGTGTTTAAAAATGCAAAAACACAGAAACTACGGTTTTAAATAATATTTGAAGAAAACAGGAGAAAAACGTAGAAGGTACTAGGGAGGAAACTCATTTCACCCACGCTGAAAATAAGCCTAGATAAGGAAGAAATATGATAACACACCTGAAGTATTTGAAAATCTGCTATTTCAAAGAAAGCTTAAATTTACCATGTATTGCTTCCAACAGAAGATCAATGGCCAACACGTGAAACTTTCAAGGAACATGTCAGTTCTATTTGCCTACCTTGTGAGCCTATGTGGAAAAAGTTCACTATATATTCAAAAATGGAATTAATGCCATGTTACTAGTATTTCTTCAGAAGTAGGTAGGCTAGTGGAAGGAAAAGACCTTGAGCTTTAGAACCAGAAGAACAAGCCTTACCATTTACTGATTGCATGCCTTAGGACCACTTACCCAACCTCTTTGAATCTCTCAACTTCCTCATTTATAAAATGTCTGTGGTGGTACATCTTTCAGATTTTTGTGAGAATGAATATGTAAGGTGATACAAACAGTGTTTTGTGTGTGTGTGTGTGTGTGTGTGTGTGTGTGTCTGTTTTGTTTTTCTCTTTCCCTTCTCTCACGCTAGCGTCTCCATTACTAAAAATGTTTAGACAGAGCTAAAATAGAGTATAAATACATGTCAAAAAGATACTACAGATGGGGTTCCACCCTGAATGTGAGATTGATTAAGTGGATTACTAGGTGTATCTTGACTCCACATTGTTATAGAACTAAGGGAAACATTATTCATAGAGATTAAAAGCATCGGTGCTGGAGACATGCAGTCCTTGGATAGAATCATGTACTTCTCTTCATTATTCAACCTTGGACATGTCAATCAACCTGTCTATGCTACAGTTTATCCAACCGAATTATAATATTTCTAATGGGGCATGATTGTTGATATAATTAAATGAGAAATGCATTTAAAATGCATAACAAAGGGCTTGTCATATAGTAAGCACTCAATGAAAGTGAAAGTGGCTCAGTCATGTCTGACTCTTTGCAACCCATGGACTGTAACCTGCCAGGCTCTTCTGTCGATGGAATTCTCCAGGCCAAAATACTGGAGAAGATAGCTGTTCCCCTCTGCAGGTCATCTTCCCAACCCAGGGATCAAATCCAGGTCTCCTGCATTGCATCTGACCCACCAGGGAAGTCCAAGAATACTGGAGTAGGTAGTCTATCCCTTCTCCAGAGATCTTCCCAACCCAGGAATCAAACCAGGGTCTTCTGCATTTCAGGTGGATTCTTTACCAGCTGAGCTACCAGGGAAGCCTGAAGCACTCAGTAAATGGTATCTATTCCTGTGCAGGTTCTTTACCACTAGCGCCACCTGGGAAGCCCATTCCTATCCTTAGGGACTGCTCCATGGGCTAAGAACCTATCTGTTTAAAGTCTTGTCCCATTTCCTCGGGAGGTACTGCTGCTTTTATGATTAAAGGGAAAACTCTTTCATGGCTCTAATAGAATCATTTGGATTAACTTTAGTGATATCTGGTCCTGGCCCTTTAGAATCTAGGTTTGTTCAAACTGGACAATGAAGAGGCATTTCATTCTTTTCTATGCTCAGAGTTTTTTGAGTCATTCGATTAGTGGAGCCAGAGAAGAATGAAGCCATTATCTTCGTGCAGGAAACTGTTATTGCTCATTATTTTCAGTATTATGTACTTTCCTCTTTTGTGTCGCAGGATAATTCTGTACCAAGGATACTGTATGTGCTGAAAATATAGAGTCACATTTATTCACCCCATATAAAAAGGCAATGAGGGATGCCATTTTTAGAAAAAGATAATCTTTGAAGATCAGCCTCCTTTGTGTCTTTTATCTAGAAATACACATGCCAAATGAGATGCCAAAAGATTTGGTTTCTGCTAAGAAGCTTAAGAAAATTAGGCAGTACGGTTGAAAGTATATAGCATTTATGGTTTAATACAGAGAAAATGTAGTGTAATGAGTTGCTTTGTTTCACACTCCACTTTCATGTTCAATTTCATCTCCAACTTTATTGCAAGAAATTTAAAATATTACTACTACTTCATGACTGTGAGAAAATAGACCATAGTCTTGTCGTTTGCCTTCTCTTAAATGGATGTTTTACTTGTTTTCAGTGTCTGAGGAGGAGACAATAGCAAAATAATTAGCCTATATGATATGCCTTAAAGAAAATGGACAACTAATGTTCAGTCAAGTAGGTGTGGTACTAACAGAGCCGTCTCTGGAATACCCCAGGGTCTGAAATGGTTCTGACCTTTAGGAGCTGCAAGAACAAATTTGGGAAGAGGTACCTAAATGCTCACCAGTCTGTGCACTGATTCAGTTCCCTAGTTGTCTTCCCTTTCCCTAGCTCTATTAAGGGAATCAAAAGTTGACACTGGGATCAAATAAGCCTAGACTCTGAATCATGGTGCATCTGCTAGGACTTTGGGATCCATCCACTAAGGGAAGATCATGAATTTAATTTCTTTTTTTTTTTTTTTATTTATTTTTTTCTCTAATTTTATTTTATTTTTAAACTTTACATAATTGTATTAGTTTTGCCAAATATCAAAATGAATCCGCCACAGGTATACATGTGTTCCCCATCCCGAACCCTCCTCCCTCCTCCCTCCCCATACCATCCCTCTGGGCCGTCCCAGTACACCAGCCCCAAGCATCCAGCGTCATGCATCGAACCTGGACTGGCAACACGTTTCCTACATGATATTTTACATGTTTCATTGCCATTCTCCCAAATCTTCCCACCCTCTCCCTCTCCCACAGAGTCCATAAAACTGAATTTAATTTCAAGTTTGGAATTTAAGGAGATCTCAATCCTCCTCTATAAGCCAGAGCCACTGATGAACACCTGGAACACAGCAAAACATGTTCCCTCCCTGTTGTATATTCTGTATTTTCTTTCTATTCGAAATGTTGTAGAAGTGGAGTTAAAGCTCCTCATTGTTCTAGCAGCGCTTCAGGAACAAAATCATAGGTACCGGTGGTAGGAATGTGGCTCCCTCTGGAATTACAATACAATACCACAACTGGTATGGCAAACGAAGTCGAAGGTAATTCTAATTAAGTTATCTGGGCCTCTGGGGGGACCATGCCCCCCCTGCTTATTGCTATGTGCCTACTTTTAAGAACTGGGAGGGCAGCATTCAGCAGAAATTACAAGCAAACCCTCAGCAGAAGACGCAGAAAGGTTTAACTGGGCCTTGCTGCAAGCTAGGTGATCAGCTTTTGGCAATATTCTCAAACTTTATGAATCTCAGCTTTCTGCTTTGAAATGTGGAAACTGAAAATAGCATCTACTTAATCGGGCTTTCCAGAGAATTAAAGGTGAAAATGCATGTAAAACAGTATATAGCCTGGAACGTTAGTAAAAATTCAACAAATAAGTATTGTCATTATCATTAGCTGGTTTATTATTTCCATCCTAAGATTGTTCAGTGGAAATAAGAGATGTGCTTATCCATTAGCTAGTCAGTTAACCTATGCATTTGTTTAATACTTCACTCTCCAGATACTGTTGAGAAATCACTGTACTAAGTGCTGTCATAACAGAAAGTTTCAAGATCATTAAAAAGGAGAGGAAAAAAAGAGTGAGGCATATTGTTTCTAGGATGCCTCTTCATCCATCACCCAGCAGCATAGGAGAGACGCTCCTCTTGGTTAAATCATCTCTTCCCCACAAGGAAAATGCATCGAAATGCCAAGACTGGCATTAACATCTCTGATGCTCTGAACAGACACTCTACTCCAACCCATGCAGTAGAGGCCAGGGTATATTATTTTTTTCTTGAGAGTTCAGGTGCTAACAAAGAATGGCTAACACGTTTTAAAAGGATCTCCTTTCACAGATACACACAACAATAGCACAGAAGCACAGGGGTTAAGTCACAGTCATTTGTTCTGCTCAAAATTTTTTATGCAAAGAAAGAGACTCCCTGATAGAGGGAACGTACTTTTATACAAGTGCGTTGTGGTCACAGAGCTGCTGACCCAGTAGAAAAGATGTCTTCCAGCAAACACTGTTTCCAAGTAAATTTCTACTGTGGATACTCCGCTTTCTCATTGACTTACTTGGCTGGAAATATTATTTTTTGGATGTAGTAAGCGTCATGTTAAAATTGAAGCAACACATCAAGATGTTATATGTTCAAATGGAGAAAAATACTTCTGATAAAATAATATTAATGTTAAAAAATGACAAGAATATCATAAGGTATTCACATCACAAGACAAAAAATAATAACAACTACCCTCTAAAAAGTAGCCATTTGCCTCATATTATTTTCATACTGTTTCTATTTTAGAGAAGGCAAACCTCCAAACAGTTATTTGGCTGTCTTTTACCTAGCATTTGGAAGTTTACATTTAAATGGGTTTAACTTTCAGAGATTTCATTTGAGCTTTATGATATCTTTCTAAATATCTTATTAAATTTTCTATAGTTTTGGATGGGAAGTAATAACTATTACAATAGTAACAGCTACTTTTATTAAGTGATATTAATTTCAAAGCACAATTATAATTTCGCTAATATTTGCACCAGTTCTAGGAGGCAATATTATACTTCCTCTTACAATGAATGAGGAAACTAGAGTGCAAAGAAGTTATATAACTTACTCAAGGACACTTTACTACAAAGCCCACGAACTTTACCAGAATAGTATCTGGTCTTGTATTGGAGGTTTACCCCACTGTCTGTGAAAGTATCATTACCTGGCTATCAGCTAGTATACGTCTGAAAGACTACAGATGAATAATTTATCATAGATATCATCTGCTCTCTTTCTAGTTTAGTTATTAAGCTATTGAGCAGTATTTTCATCAGGGATTGTTAAGACCTCACACATTATTAATCTTATCAAAGTTCATTTCATTGAAGGACATTAGCCAGCTTCTAGAATTTGTCTGTGATCAATCACTCCAAATGCTGTTCAGTGCTGATTCTTTAGTTTATTCTTTTAGCTCAGAATCCTGAATTAAACCATCCAAAACTAAGTGTAAAATGTTCCAAAAAAGGCAGTTTATATACACTGTATGTCAAACCTTCAATACTCTGACAATCAAGTCTCTTTTGATTTTAGGAAAGTTTGTGAAAATAACAGAGTTTTCTATTGCTCACTTTGTAAGCATCTGTGAATGAGACATTAGCATGGTAACTGTCCTAAGATCACTGCACATATTTGTTATATTATTACTAATTTATGTTGTGTTCACTCTTGCTTCTTTAAATCCTCAACTTCCCTTTCATCTTATTTTTCTTCTTACTGGAATATAAGCAACAAGAGTCTGGTTTATACATCAGGGAATATCTTTATTTCATCTGGTTCCTTTGGGTATAGAATTCTACTTTTAAAGATAATTTTACTTGAAACTTTGGAAGTTCTTTTCCTCTGTCTCTTAAATTGTATTACTAATTATTTTAAAAGAAAACCTCATTCTTTCTATTATACTTTAGAATTTTCTCTCTGTCATTGATTCTACACTGCTTTGACTATAATGTGCCTTGGTATTAGGGTTTTTTGGTGATAATTTATTTCTTTTTAAGCACACTCACATTCTAAGATATTTTGTGTTGAATAGTTTATTAATTCTAGTAGGTTTTCAGTTATTTTATCTCAAAATATTAGTTTACCACAACTCTCTTCATTCTCTCCTTCTATAGCTTTTATCAGGCTTATGATGAAGTTTCTGAATTTATTCTATTTATGTTTCTTAATATTTGTATAATTTCTGTGCTTCTATTTTGCTCTGAATTTATTCTATTTATGTTTCTTAATATTTGTATAATTTCTGTGCTTCTATTTTGCTCTGAATTCTAGAACCTTTCCTCAACTCAATTTTTTAATTCAACAGTTCAGGCCTCAGTTGTGTTCAATGCTCTTTGGCTCATTATTTGGAACTTTCATTTCAAAATCAACATATTTTTAATTTCCATTTTTTTCTAATGATTCTTTTCCATAATAATCTAAACAATTTTTATTACTCCATCTATCCTTTTTCTCTTTTACCTATTTACAGTAATAATTTTATATATACATATATATACTAATTATATAAATTGAAGGCCTTTCAGACTGTAGTAGAACACATTGGCTAAAAATATGAACAGTAGACTTGGATGCTGCGTTCTAATCTTGGTTCCACAGTTTAGAATCTTTCCCCTCTTGAGTAGTTCCCTTTCAGTTTCCTCATCTATAAGAGAGTGGAAGTAATAGTATGTATCTCATATTATTGGTAGGACAAGGACACACACATACGCACACATTTATCTATACAATACAGTGCTTGGTACATAATTAGTGCTCACGACTAGCTGCTATTGTGTTTATTATGGGATTGCAAAGAGGTGGACACAACTTAGTGACTGAAGAACAACAGTTGTGTTTATTATTATGGTTATGGTTACTGTTTCCTCAAGTGTAATCTATTTATACTATTTATGCATAGTATTTGTTTTCTCTGTGTTTTTAGTTAAGTTTGAGTGTTGGCTCATCTTCCAAGGAGGAGTACTCCTTTAAGCATCCTGGGTTTGAATGACCTCACAGAAGGAAAGGCATGTGGAAGCTTCAGTCCCAGACTTAATAGAGGGGAGTGGCTATATCCAGAAAGTTATCACATTTCCCTCTGTCTTCTGGACCAGGCACAATCTGCTTCTCCTCTAAAAGCATGGAGAAGAGGCAAATTCTTCTTCCATTCATGTCTTCCATGGAACCCCCACCTTTCCTCATTCTCCTAAACTTTGGAAATGGAGGGCCATGTAAATATTTTCCTTTCCCCCAAATGCTGCTTCTAAATAATTGGATGGCTGCTCTCTTTCTATATCTGTCTATACCATCTTTTTTCAGTCCTTACAGGCATTGACATATTCCCATGAAGTTATGGGTACTTTCCAACACAACTCACATAAATCACAATTACAATGTTTCATTCTATTCTACCTTCAATCCAATGGGTTCTACATCCAAGTAGATAATACTATGGACCAGTTAACTTCTAAGTTCGTTGACCTCCACCTCAACTCATATCAAAAGCATACCAGAAAGTCTATAATTGATCTACATCCCTTGTTACTTTAATCTCTTCATCCAGTTTTCTACAAGTCCTAAATTGGAAGTTCTGCCTTAATAGTTATTCTAGTTCTTGGTCCCTTCCTGATTACTCACATCAGACTCTTATTCAGTCAGGATGCCATGATTCTCCACTAAACCTTCCACCCTATCCAGAAGGCTAGTGGCCAACCTTGGTTACTCTAATAATCTACTTCCTTTGTTTCCATTCCTAGATACCAAACCAACATTGGAGGAAACCACTATTTATCATCCACTTTTTCTATAACTCCCCCACTCTACCCAAACAGGAATCCTTTTACTCATTAGTCATCTCATAATATGTTATGTTTCCAACTAGATTATCCAGGTTACTGAGAGCAGAGACTCTATTTACACACATCTCTATCTCCTTAAGAATTGGTATATTAAAATATATAATATTGTTTTTAAATGAATAAATGAGTGGTTACATGGATGAATGAATGGTTGGATGGACAGAGGAATAACTGGATTTTCCTCCAAAACAATAAGAACTTTGATGTTTCACCTCACCTTGCTTCCACCTCACTGTGAGTCATGCACAGTAGTGGTAGAACAGCTTTTAGCCCTACACAAAATCCATGTCAAGCCCTGCTCAACTCAGCCCTTCCTCTGATTTAGTTTGGTTCCTTTTAACAACTTTGGTTGTACTTCTGTGAACTAGATCAGACTTCAGAAGCCAGTCCCAGTTCAAAGGGCCAGATAGAAGATAAGCTATACTCAGCTGAGGTTACCTTGACTTGGTTTTGCTCCTTGATCAGCAAACCTTAAGGATATGGCTTGGTATAACCATGGCTCCCAGGTGTCTCCCTTAACCATTACTATGATATAAAGCTTGGTGGCCTCAATGGTCCATGATGTAGAAGAAAACATAAGACTAGAGAATCCCAGACATGCAGGGATTTAAATATTACATCTCTTAGGCAGTGTAGCTGGAGAGCATGTTAGGACTTGAAGATCCATCCTGTTACCACAAAATAATTACTTTCCTGCATTGTAGTTACGTGTTTCACTTTTTACTTCTTCCTGAGCCATTGCTTGAGTTACAGGGCAGACAGACAGACCTGCTTTCATTCCTCTAAGCATTAAATTCATTTTCACATTTTTTTTTGGTTTATTTACATGGTGTCTAAAAGCATGTTCTGCTTATGTTCACAATGTTCTTTTCATTTTCTTTTGCCAAGGACTCATTTTCTTAATGTTTATCTCTGTGAATCTCTAATGATGACCAGTCCTTTGAACATAAAAGTTAACAAGATCCTTCTATTTTTCCACTGGGCACAATTCCTCACAAAATCATTTACACTGTAGAGCTCCTCCAGCTCTTGCAGGATAAAAAGGGTTATCTTCCTTATCTTAACCCCTTTCCTTCCTAAGTAAAGTCCTAGAAGGAAGTAAGAATACTGCTTCTTGGAGAATGTTTATACCTCCATTCCACTATGGAGTAAAAGATCATGACTTCCATGAGATCAGTCATATAAAGGAATGAATTCAATTTCAGTCTCAAATCTAAAGAAAAACATTAAAACTTTTTGATAATATATGGATATATAAATGGAATCACCCACTGTTCACTCTTCTTGGTGTAAGAGACAGTGTAGTGTATTACTAAGCACTGTGATAGAATCATATTAAGCTATGTTCAAGTTTTAATTCTTATTACCTGTGAAACTTCTGAGCACAGAAACCTGCTTTCTGAAAGTAAAATGTTCCTATGAAATCTCTCATAAGCCAGGAAGCAATTATCTTAGGACACATCTTGCTAATGGATGCACAAAATAAATCAAGATAGAGCACAGATGTTCACACACACACAGTTAAAAGCGATGGCAGCCTGATGCTGAGTGTAGTTCCCAGGGAAGGGGCTTGGTGTTACCACTCTCTCTACTTAGATCTGGCTGCCTTTATAGGCTGCTGCAAAACCTTTGCTGAATGCTGTTTTACTTTTTTGCTTTTTTTGTGAAAGCAAAAATCATCTTCAAATTTCTTTTGGTTAGTGAAAATAGGAGTTGATCTTTAATGAAGTAGCATAAAATGAACTTTTAAAAAGTGGGAAATACCTGTATTCATTCTCCCAGCACTTCAGTTTTCTCATCTGAGGATGCTAATAACATCAGATCACAAGATCTTATGTTATGTATCATATTCCTTAGAAGAAAAGCTATGACAAACCTAGATAGCATACTAAAAAGCAGAGATATCACTTTGTCAACAAAGGTCTGTATACTCAAAGCTGTGATTTTTCTAGTAGTCATATATGGATGTGAGAGATTGACGATAAAGAAGGCTGAGCGCTGAAGAATTGATGCTTTCCAACTGTGGTGATGGAGAAGACTCTTGAGAGTCCCTTGGCTAGCAAGGAGATAAAACCAGTCAATTCCAAAGGAAATTAACACTGAATATACATTGGAAGGACTGATGTGAAGCTCCAACACTTTGGTCACCTGATGTGAAGAGCCAGTTCATTGGAAAATACTCTGATGCTGGGAAAGATTGAAGGCAGGAGAAGGGGCAACAGAGCATGAGATGGTTGGATGGCATCATCAATTTAATGGACATGAGTTTGAACAAACTTCAGGAGATGGTGAATGACAGGGAAGCCTGGCATGCTCCAGTCCATGAGGTTGCAGAGAGTTGGACATGACTTAGTAACTGAAGAACAACAACAATCATATGTAAAACATCTGGCAACTAGTAAGAGTTCCATGAGTGGTAGTTATCAACCCCTCTTTTAAAAAAATGTCAAGGGATGAAAACAGTGATCAAAAATTGGCCTGCAAATCCCAGCTCTTAAAATGGCCTGGCAGAATTCCTGAGAGCTGACAGCAGCAGCTTGCTGATCTCTTTGGAACATGGTCCTTCTGTTCAGATGTCTCAGAAAGGAGTATCATGCATGAATATGCTGTACTTAACCAAGGGAAAGCATCAACTGGTCATGACTGGCTTATATATAGCTTTTTACAGAAGGTCCCCAAAGTATTTAACTGAATGTCTTTCAAGTACTGCATGAATCCCTAATATTGCACCAAAGCTGAGTATATCTCTCAAAATGTCAAAATAAAAAGTTATTGCTGAGCCATGAAAGGTGCTGGGATTCTTGGCCTCTGGAGGAAAGGAATTCAACTTGGGGCCAGTGATGAGGCTTGATCGCTCAGAGCTTTAGTGTAATAAAGTTTTATTAAAGTATAAAAGACAGAAAGCTTCTGACATAGACATCAGAAAGGGAGCAGAAAGAGTGCCCCCCTGCTAATCTTTAGCTGGATGTTGTATAGTTACTGCTGCTGCTACTGCTGCTAAGTCGCTTCAGTCGTGTCCGACTCTGTGCGACCCCAGAGACGGCAGCCCACCTAGCACGCTGCTAATTAGAGAAAGGAAATGTCTCAAAACTCAGAGTGGCACAAGACCCCTCACCCTCATGCATTTTGAGATAAATTGGCACAAGTTAAGTCATTCCAGGCCATAAAATAATTGACATGAATCTTGAAGAAAGGCAGGTTTCCAACCAAATATATGGTTTCATTAACACAGATTAGGAGAACAATTGTATGAGTGAAACATACTGGTTGGTCAAGTCGGTTTTGAGTCTTAAGTGGAACCAACTTGAAGACAGAGTCTAGTTCATTAACATAGCTTAAGGAAAATATTTCCATAAGAAAAATGCATTGGTTAGCTCAAGGTTTGAGAAAAGTTAAGTTCAGGTGGAACCAGATGTCCTTATGGCAACACAGACTTTTAAGAGAAATCTTTTAATTTTGTATAGAGAAGGGAAAAAAATCTGACACTTGTAGTTTGTTTTTCCTGCTGCTTAAGAGGGAGATTAAAAAAACAAAAAAAGAAGTCTGACACTTGCAGCCTATTTCCTCCATTTGGAGATCCCTAGCTTTCCTGCCTGTTACCCTCTTAATATCATCATTAAATTCTATTCCAACAGTAGAATTTTTGACCAAAATTTCCTGCATGTACCTTCAGTTTTACAAAATCAACTAACTAACTGGTGGGAGAGTGTTTCAAAACATACATCACTAAAGTAAATCTGGGAAGTCAGTTCTGACCTCTCCTTGTAATCACTGTGCTTAGATGATGGTTCAGTGGTATGTCAGGAGGTCTTGTATCCTGAGCACACTAGTTTGCTTACTAACCATCGGAACATGGACCCCAAGTTACAGAAAGGTCCCTCTTTGTAATTTTCAATTTGACTAAAATTAGAAAGGTTATTTGATGCAGGAAATTTGTCTGAAAACTTTTTGGTGGCCTCAAATGTACTTGAAAAAAATTCCTAACAATTCTGGGGGTCTCATGTCTAATAACAAGAAACATCAGTGAAAATGGTCACAGATAGTTTGGAGGTCTCATGAAATTATGCATATTTCTAATCAAGTTACTTCTATGAATCTTTAAAGAACCCCACTTTTCCCAAAGTGACAGTTATACACAGGCAATAACCAGGAGCTCAGAAAATTATCTATCATGGAAAAGTAATTTAAAAGTAACATCCTACTTAACAATAACATTTTAACTAAAGAAGACAATATTAACTCTTTTATATTACTTATAGCAAGTCCCCTCATTAGAGAGACACTTTTGACACGGTTGTTGATTAGCTCTTAGAGATGCTTTACCCAAACTATGAAAGCATAGTAGCTAACAACTGCATAAAATATTAGAATTCATAAAATGCTTGCCATATGCCAGACACTATAAAAAAAACATTTATTTATTGCATTCTCACAAAATTCCTCTGAGGTGAACTAATATCCTTACTTTAAATGAGGAAATAGAACATTGTAGCTCACTCGGTAAAGAATGTGCCTGCAGTGCAGGAGACCTGGGTTCGATCCCTGGGTTGGGAAGATCCCCTGGAGAAGGAAATGGCAACCCACTCCAGTATTCTTGCCTGGAGAATCCCAGGGACAGGGGAATCTGGTGGGCTGCCGTCTATGGGGTCTCACAGAGTGGGACACGACAGTAGCAGTAAGGTCTTACTGTATAGCACAGAGAATTATTTTCACTGTCCTCTTATAAACCATAATGAAAAATAAAATTAAAATAAGAATGGATATATGTGTATAACTGAATTACTTTCCTGTATAGTAGAAATTAATACATTACAAATCAACTATACCTTAATTAAAAAAACGAAGAAGTAAAGGCTAGAGGATTATTAAATAGCTTTCAAAGGTTGTACATGTGTGCTAAGTTGCTTCAATCATTTCCAACTCTTTGCAACTTCATGGAACCTCGTGTCCCACCAGGGTCCACCGTCCATAGGATTCTACAGGCAAGAATACTAGAATGGGTTGCCAAGCTCTCCTCCAGGGAATCTTCCCGACCCAGGGATTGAACCTGTGTCTCATGTCTCCTGCATTGGCACGCAGGTTCTTTACTACTAGAGCCACCTGGGAAGCCCTGAAATTTGCACACGTAGTAAATATTGGAAGCACTGCTACAAAGATGTAGGAACTGTGAGATTCCAGTGCTTTCAGCACTGCATTCAACCTCTATACTAAACAACTTCTCCAGTCTACAAAGCACACTTACCTGTAGGTTACACATGTTCCTCATATCAACCCAGTTTATAGATAAGAAAGTTTATGTCAATGGATGTTAGGGTCACACAGGTTGCCAGGGGTGAAGACGGACCCAAGTCCAACTTTCACTTCAAGTCACTCCAAATTATTAAGAAATTGGACTTGCCTGATACTTGGCACCCCACTCCAGTACTCTTGCCTGGAAAATCCCAGGGACGGGGGAGCCTGGTGGGCTGCCATCTATGGGGTCGCACAGAGTTGGACACGACTGAAGCGACTTAGCAGCAGCAGCAAGCATGTTTTAAGATTTTAAGGTTTTTTTTTTAATTTAAAAAATAAAAAAAGAACACCTTTTAGAAACAAACAAGTGAAAAAACAAGTTATTAAGAAATTGAACTAACTAAATCCATAACCCGGGTGTCCTGCTTCGCAGGCAGATTCTTTGCCATCTGAGCCACCAGGGAAGCCCAACTAAATCCATACTAGGAAATAAATGCTTCTTTTTAGTGGGACGCACTGCATATACACATTAAGGATGACTGTAAATTAGGTGTATCCTGAATGAATCCATCTACATGTTGTCACATATCTTGTATTCCCCTCTTGTTGGAACCACCATCATTTCTCACCTGAACATGGCTGCCACCCGACAGCTGCACTCCTTTAGAGACATAGATACCTCTGAGAAGCTGGTATAAGAAATAAACTTTGCCCTCCATGACAATAAATGTTTATACATTTTCACATATACAGGTGTGTGCACAAAGTAGCAGGGCATTTTATGGAGCTTCCCCATTGGGGGATCCTCCTTGAGGATTTCAGCCCCCCTCCATCATCTATTAGATGTACAGCAGCCATGGTGGTGGTTGAAACAGAAATCAGGTCATGTCATTTCTCTACTGAAAACCCGCCGATGACTTACCTCACTCAGAAAAGAATCCAAAATGAGACACCACAGATTCAGACTCCACAGTTTCTCATTTCCTGGTCCTTTCCTTCAATCACCTTACACCAGTCACAAAGGTCTTCTTGCTTATATACATCAAGCTGACTCCTGACTAGCACCCTGGCTCTTAGCATTCCTTTTGCCTTGAAGGCTCTTTCTCCAGAAGTCCACAAAACTGATCCTTCGTCCAGATCCCCTGGTTTCATCTGATCACAGAGGTCCTCTAATCACTCTCTCTCCCTTTGTCTTGATTTTTTTTTCTGTACTAGCAATTACAACCATTTTTCAAATCATATCCTTGTTTCATATTCTGATCTTTTTCTCTGTACACTAAATGATTTGTACCCTGAGTACCCAAACTTTGTTTTGTTTACTGCTATAATCCCAGTGACTAGATCATGGTTGGTATATGCTGAGTATTTGTTGGATGAATCATGAGGTACATAAGCAACTTAATAAAAATATGACACAAAATATAAATATAAATGAGCATCTTCACAACCAAGTTAGCCACATTTTTAAAAAAGACACTGTTATGTATTTATCTTCAAAACTAGTTCAGAATTGGTTCACAGACCATTCAATGAGGTTGATTTCGTAACTTTATAGTCACCTTTAGAGTTCTTAAAAAGTGTAAGATGGTATTTTTTTTTAGATTGATAACCCATTCAACTCACCAGCTGTGTGTCTGGTTGATTTTTCACCTGAAATCTAATTGACCTTCTAAAAAGAATATTGTATTTTGCGTACCCGGTTAAATGACACTGTGCTTGTTGGACTGTGATCAATAGTTTCCTCTGAAAATTCATATATATATAAAAATATTGTTACTCTTCAAGTTTGCTGTTTGTCAGAAATTCAATATACTTTAGAAGGAAAATCAAGAAATCATTCCCTCTGTTCCCTCTGCTATGATGTGTGACATTGAAGACTTATCCAAGAGTTTTTAAAAAGTATAAAGTATACTATTGAGCCAAGGTAGACTTCATCAAATAATAAAATTTCATCAATTAAACATGTTTAAAATCAGTGATCATACAGAAATAAAATATGCAAACTTCCTTTGTGCTGAGATCAGTAACGTTCTCACTTACTTAAATTCAACCCGCTTTGTGTTTAGGGGTTACAGTGTGTTGATCTATATCAGGGAAATACCCTATGTAGTTAATCTCTGGTTATCCATCCAACAAACTTATGGAGAATCAATGGTGTGCCAGCAGCATTACCAGTTGCTAGATATATGAAGCTGAGTGATACACATATTTTAGAGAGAAAGAGAATCTAAAGATGAAATAACTGCAGTGCACTGTCAAAATATCCTGGAAACGGAAATGTACAAAATGGAATAGGACCACAAACAAGCAGGAGCCCGAGTCTTCCAAAGGAAATGAAGAGCATAGAGGCTTTTAAAGAAAGTAAAATTTGAGCTTAATTTTGAAGGATGCTGAAAAGCCTCCCCAAAAAGAAGAGGTCAAAGGAAGGAAACAGCTATCCAGGCAATGGACGTGCTTGGAAAATCTTGGAGGAAGTGGAGAATACATTGAATGGGTGAAGTGCAGGAGTCAAGCCTACAAGGAGAAGTGCTGTCCTTATACAAAGTGTTATGGCCATGATGAGCAATCCAAGTTGAAGAAATAGTCTAATGACTGTTTCTGAATCATTTTTGAACAAAGTGCTTTCTGGGAGCAACATGGGCGCTGCAGTATAGGAAGGGTAAGGCTTTGTTGGAGTTTTAGTAGTCATTACATTTTGAAATAGGAGTTTTGTTAGGAGCTAGACATTTTTATCCACAGACTCAAAAAGGTCTGCCTCTTGTAAAACATTAGATGATGAGCTCCTCGTGGTAGAGTACCTAGTCTTATTCATCTTTTTTTCCCCAGAACCTGGCAGACAGGAACCACAGATGCTCAGTAAATAATTTTCAGTTGAATCAGACTGTGTTCTGTTAATGCAGCGAGCTTTCAGGCTCTGTTGCATAACACAATCTAATGCAAAGGTGGAGACATCCATAAGCATTTCACTGGTGTCCAATGGCCTGTCTTTGGTAAGAAGGTCTCTGCTGGCACTCATGATCCAAGACAGCTGCACTGGAAAATGTAAGAAAGCACTTCAGTCCACCTCGCTCTGCTCTCCCTTCTTCATAGGATAAAGCCAGAACAAATGTTTCAACCAGAAGCAACTTTGATTTCCTATTCGAACTGAATTCCTTAATCTTCTCCATTTATTATGTTCAAGGAATAAAATAGCATGGATATACCTGACAAAATTTCTCCAGAAAAGCAGCTGGAGTCATCATTGGGAAAATTTAGTTAAAAAAATAATTGTATGTGTCATATGGCACTTCTTCCAGCAGCTTACTGCAGCTCAACAACTGCAGTATTAATTACTGCCCACCCATTCTTGGCTAACCTTGTTCAACTCTATTTAAATTAGTTAAATTGATAGTTAATTTTTAATTGATTTAGCAAATAAGAGACATTTAACTATCATGTATTGTGCACATGCTGTAAACCAACATACATTATGTGTTAATAGTTTTATGCATGTTATCTTATTTAATCTTTCCAGCAGACTTGATCATTGTCAATGCCCACACATATTCCCCTGTGTGTGCTTTTGAAAGCCATCACAACCATTTTCAAAAGGTTTTGAATCTTTTAACTTTAAAGCATAGTGAATATATTCTCTTGAGAACAAAAGAGAAAGGATACGAAACTATAATTTAGAAAGGTTAAGGTGTATAAGGCCACCTAGGTGATAAGAAGTGGGACTAGGATTTAAACCCCAGCCAGTCTGACTCCCAATCCCCTTGGTTCTCAAAACTTACCTTCTTTCTCAGTTTTATTGAGAAATGACTGACACACAATGTTATATTAGTTTGCAGTTGTCGTTTTTGTTCAGCCCCAAAGTTGTGTCCAACTCTTTGCAAGCCCATGGACTGCAGCACGCCAGGCTTCCTTTTCCTTCACTTTCTCCTGCAGTTTGCTCAAACTCAAGTCCTTTGAGTCAGTGATGCTATCCAAGCATCTCATCCTCTGTCACCCCCTTCTCCTGTTTTTAGTCTTTCCCAACATCAGGGTCTTTTCCAATAAGTTGGCGCTTCACATCAGGTGATCTAAGTATTGGAGCTTTAGCTTCAGTATCAGTCCTTCCAATCAGTATTCAGGGTTGATTTCCTTTAGGATCGTGTGGTTGATCTCCTTGCTGTCCAAAAGACTCTCAAGAATCTTCTCTAGCAACACAGTTTGAAAGCGTCAATTCTTCAGTTGCTAAGCCTTCTTTTTGGTCCACCTCTCACATCCATACATGACTACTGGAAAAATCATAGCTTTGACTATGTCAAAGCTTTGTCAGCAAAGTGATGTCTCTGCTTTTTAATAGGCTATCTAGGTTTGTCATAGCTTTTCTTGCAGTGAGCAAGCATCTTATACATGATGATGTGGTATTTGAATACATTGTAAAATAATTACCACAATTACTTTACATCCATCAGCTCATAAATGTTTCAATTTTTTTTCTTGTGATGAGAATTTTTAACATCTACTCTTCTAGCAAGCTTCAAGTATACAATATAGTGTCATTAACTATAGTAACAATGCAGTACATAATATCATTAGGACTTATTTTGTAACTGGAAGTTTATACCTTTGACCACCTTCAGCCTCACCAAGAACACTGGCCTCTGGCAACCTCCAATATATTCTGTTTCTATGAGTTTGGTTTTTGTGCATTTGAATAACCTTATGAAAATACACATTTTGACTTAGGAGTCAAATGAGCCTAAGAGCCTAAGAGCCTATGAGCCTAAGGCGAGGCCAGAGATTCTGGGGACCATATCTTGGTTATAAATACTAAACCACTATGGTTCTAAACTATACTGGACTTGAGCATAGAAAATTCAGCTTGTGCTAATGCCTGTAATAGATATTTGATTGTTAGCTCTGCAAGTTCTGAATTTATATAGGTCTAATTTATACATGCAGGTTTTCCTTGTCCTGACGTTGTATATTTTATTCCCTGAATTTTCAGATTTTTAAAACAAAATTCAGGTCTTTTTGAAGCATTAAACTCTCAGCAAAATATGATCCACTTAATGTTCTTCTACTCTCCTGGAAAGAAAGTGTTTGCATAGAAGACAATTGGAGAATTAAAGAAAAGATGATCAGATAAGCAATTTCACTGTTGGGTATATAGTCAAAGAAAACGAAAACACGAATTCCAAAGAATACATGAACCCCAATGTTCATAGCAGCATTATTTACAATTGCCAAGATATGGAAGCAACTTAACTGTCCTTCAACAGATGAATGGATAAAGAAAATATGGTGCACATATACAATAAAACATTATACATGTATATACATAAAATGCAATATTACTCACCCATAAAAAGGGATGAAATTCTGCGATTTGCAGCAATGTGGGTGGTCCTAGGGATTAAGCACTATGTTTAGTGAAATAAGTCAGACAGAAAAACAAATGCTCTGTTACCACTCAGTGTTAGTTGCTTCTGATTTAAAGAAAAGAGTCATTAACTAATTCATTAATTTAATAAGTGAATATTAATTCATTTAATTTTTATAGAAATCCTATGCTGTGAGTATTGGAGAAGGCAATGGCAACCCACTCCAGTACTCTTGCCTGGAAAATCCCGTGGACAGAGAAGCCTGGTAGGCTGCAGTCCATGGGGTGGCTAAGAGTCACACACGATTGAGTGACTTCACTTTCACTTTCATGAATTGGAGAAGGAAATGGCAACCCACTCCAGTGTTCTTGCCTGGAGAATCTGAGGGACGAGGGAACCTGGTGGGCTGCCGTCTATGGGGTCACACAGAGTTGGACATGACTGAAGCAACTTAGCAGCAGCAGCAGCATGCTGTGAGTATTAGTTTTATTTCTGTTTTACAGATAAGAAAAATGAGAGTAAAGACAGTTAAATAGCTTCCAGTTTACATGGCTAAGCAAAGAAGCTAGAAAGTCAAAAGGAGATGCTAAGGCTTCAGAGCCCACATGACTAACCATGTATGGAGGAAGTTTGTAATCCACATGGTACCAGCATGGCATAAAGAAAAACGAACTTTTTATGCAAAATGTGATGTTATCCTATTTTACAAATGAATGAATTAGGACTCAAAGTCAAGTTCCATACAGTCTGTTAGCACTGACAATTATTCTCTCAAAGGTTCAGTTTCCTCATTTGTAAAATGAGTTAATCTCAAATAACTCCTAGAGTTTGGAAGGAGAATTAAAAGAAAGCATATATATATATATAAGGTGTTTACCAAGTAATAGATTCTCTAAATATGGCCTTATATTGAAGGTGTTATCTGAGTGTCTCCCCAGGAATGTCTTCCTCAAGGACCTGGGAGCCATCCCTTTGAAATTGTAATCATCCAAGAAAGAAAGAATCTGCCTGCAATGTGGGAGACCTGGGTTCCATCCCTGGGTTGGGAAGATCCCTAGAGAAGGGAAGGCTACCCACTCCAGTGTTCTGGCCTGGAGAATTCCATGGACTGTGCAGTCCGTGGGGTTGCAAAGAGTCGGACAAAACTGAGCGACTTTCACTTCACTTCACTTCACTTCAAGAAAGATAGGAGCCCTATCTCCCAGTCTCTGTGGGAGGGTGAGAGCTTACATAACTTCCATAGGTGTCAATTAGGAAACACCGATAGCTTAAACACCTTAGACAACCCCACCAAAAAGGTCCTCTCATACTCTTCCATTGATTCACCTGGTCACTTAAAAACTCTCCCACCTTTTCTTTCAGTGGAGTAATAGTCAATCTCTCTCCCCATTGCAAAAGTATTGAATAAAGTCCTCCTTGCCTGTTTAAAATCAACCAACCAACCTAAGTGATTTTCATGATGAAATAGTCGACATTGAAAGCATTTAGACTATATCAATATAATAGTTTGTACAAAGGGGCAACTGCATATATATGTGTGTGTGTGTGTGTATTTGTATAGTTAATTTAAATTAAACTATTTATTTATTCCACATTTTTTTCATTAGAGAGTCAGGATTTTCATCATTTGACTATGATAAGGCAAGATTATGATAAATGTGATTGGTATCTTAGTGCCATTTTTATGACCAAGAAAAAGTCAGCAGCTCCTTTTTATCAGCTAAATTCCATGTAAAAAGGCATTATTTCACTTACAATATTCAGGAATGAGATACAACAGATGATTATTTTGAAAATGACAGCATTAAACTGCACTCATATTCTCTTAAATTTTCACTAGTTTCATTAACTATAAAATGATTTCTTCTTTGACTCTGGCACTCTCATCTCAAGCTCATTAATGTACCTCTTTTATTTCTTGTAAAACTCATGTCAAACTGATTAAACCAGGACATAAGTTCAACAATGCAGAATAGAATTGACATCATTTTATCAGATGGCCTCCTTGCTTGGAATGAGAAAAGAGCCTGAGCCATATATTCCAAATTTGGGATGTGTTTCATTAGCCAGCCTTAGGACCACACAATAATATGCATATTCTTTTAAACACAGCTACACTTTTTTCATTGGCTAAACTCTATTTAGAATAAGTAGTTGTGCTAGTCTCCTTGTTTTGCCTTTCCCATCTGCCATTTCTGTCATTAAAAATGAGTGAAAATAGATAAAGCTATCATTTGTATTTATTGTATCTCTTCTCCTCATTCCAGTAATGTTGTACTAAACTTCTAATTTTCCTTTGGCTTGTTTTATTTTAATAATACACTGAGAATTCTAAGTTCTTATGGGAAATACTACTTTTCCCATAATGAGTCACCAGGTAGGTGTTATTCAAACAAGCACATCAATGTACAAAAGTTACCATATAGAAGTATATTCTTAAACACTTAATAAAAGATTTTATTGAAGATTTGCTCCAAGAGGGCCTTTCCAAGAGTCTCTGTAGAACTTAATAAATATACTCCAAAGAGAGAGGATTTGGTGGAAGAGAGAACTTGACCTGTGATTCTTTAATATGTGATATACTTAGCATCTCAAAGATATAGAGACCTTTGAAAAGCCACAGACACAGACTAAGAAGAGGCTTGAGACTAAGCTAGGCCTTAGGAGCCCCAAAGTTGTACAACTTGATACATAACGCTAGGCTCTTTCTAGAGTGTTCGAAAGGGTCCAAAGAAAGTGAGCGACCTTAAGTGGCAGTTTCATTAGTTTCACTGAGAACCTGTCTCTTGATTCTTTACCATCTAAGCCACGAGGGAAGTCCAAGGTGGGCAAAAGTGGGTGGTAATTATGCCTCACCTACATAAATTAATATCCCAAATTATGATTCCTAATTTTTAAATATTCCCATCACTTACTGCTTTAAATTGTCTAAATGTTGGCAAAAATTAAAATTTTGGATCCTAATATTTAGATTCCAATATTCTATATCAAAGATCTCTATACACTTGAGATGCTAAGGGACTATTTTCATAGAATTCTATATTCACTAGGGCTCAAGCCTCCAAATGTAACACAAAGATTCCATATATTTTGCATGTATGCACTTATTTATGCGTACATACCAAAGTGCAAGCATTAAACACTTAGTAGGTTCAAGACATTGTCAAAGACTTTACCAAATTATTTCATCTAATTTTGTCAGTAATAGATGAGGAAACATGATTTTTAAAATTTTATTGTTGAGAAATTAAGACAAACAATTTAGATAATTTGCTTGTGGTCACCAGTGATTCAATGGCAAACTCTATCTAATGTCAAAGTCTATTGTCATGCCTTCTCTGGCCCAAAAGGCAATAGTGTTTCTGTAGTACAGAGTGAATAATGAAAGTAAAAGCAGACGTTGATAGACATATTAGTTGTGTGGAAAGCTCAAGACGTGTAATAGTAGTGAGTGTTTTAAGACTTTTAGAATAAAATTGATTTCATTCACAGCTGTTTAGGGCTTCCCTGGTAGCTCAGCTGGTAAAAAAAATCCACCTACGATGCAGAAGACCTGGGTTCAATTCCCGGGTTGGGAAGATCCCCTGGAGAAGGAAAAGGCTACCCACTCCAGTATTCTGGCTGGCCTGAAGAATTCCATTGACTGTATAGTCCATTCAGTCTCAAAGAATCAGACACAACTGAGCAACTTTCACTTTCACCAAATAACAAATCCTAAGAGATTCCCCACCTCACCTCAAACTGGGATGTAACCTTGGAAAGCAAAGGACTATGGATTTAAATAATTGGGATGATAAACTATCAAATATTCATTCCCTAAGAGGTAATTCTTAGGTTAAAAGTAGATGTTTTGTCAGAGTGAACAACTCCTAAGTGAAGTTTAAGTGAATTCTCATAATCTGAGTTGTAAGGTCAGCTTCTTTGACAGTTTATTTTCAAAGACTTTCAGAAGTGTGCAGAGTCTATCTAGACCCAAGTACTTGGGGCTGGGTCTTCACAGGCTTGTACACTAATCACCATGTCCACGGCAGAAGCACCCAGAACTAGTACTGGTTAGATCCAGCCTAGAATCTTGCAGGCTGACACAGGAACGGAGCAGGTGGAGCATGGAGGGCTCTGTGCATATGCAAACAAGAAAGCGAAATGGGCACAAAAGAAGTAGTGGAGATCTCCTTTCTCTCCCAGAATAGACCCAGATATTCCCCCAAACCTCTTGGGATTCTAGCTTAGCAGAGAAAAGAGGTATCTTGGGGAGAAAAGGTGTGTGTATAGGGACTAGAACAAAGTTCAGATATGTTATTAGAGTTCTAGCAAAATATATGTCCAAATGAGTAAAAACTGAATATTATTATTAAACATTTTTATCAGAATGCTATTATTTAAATAAAAATTTAAGTACTTTAAAAAATTTAAGTACTTATTAGATTATTGTACAGTCACAATAAATATACTCTCAGTATTATTTCTGTAGTTGGTACATAGATTTTACATAAAGCTCATTGTAGAACATTTCTTTGTTTCTTTGTTTTCACTCCCACGGGAAGTCCTTGAGGGCAGTGTTCACAACTCCTTATTTATAGCGCTTATGTCCTTCACCTGTAAATTTTCAGTGTGTTCTTAATGAGTTACAGGCAAGAAACAGGCACAGTGATATCTAAGCATATTTATATTTATTGATATTTATTCAGGGTGGTAAATTAGAACTTGTTAGAACAAAGCTTATGACTCTTGGCCTGGGGTTAGAAGAGTCAGATTATTAGAAGATGACCTGTGAAAAGAGCTGGCTGTCCTCTGGAGGTGGCCAGATGTCACTAAGAAGAGCTAACATTATCTGCAAAAAGTGAAAGTCACTCAGTCATCTCCAACTCTTTGCGACCCCATGGACTATACAGTCCATGGAATTCTCCAAGCCAGAATATTGGAGGGGGTAATCTTTCCCTTCTCCAGGGGATCCTCCCAACCCAGGGATCGAACCCATGTCTCCTGCATTGTAGGTAGATTCTTTACCAGCTGAGCCACAAAGGGAAGCCCAAGAATATTGGAGTGGGTAGCCTATCCCTTCTCCAGCGGATCTTCCCGACCCAGGAATGAAACAGGGGTCTCCTGCATTGTAGGCAGAACCTTTACCAACTGAGCTATCAGGGAAGTCTGAGGCAACCAGCATCATGAAATGTGAAAACATATGTACTGTCTTCTACGCAGTTTGTTTTGCTGCAAAACCTACGACTTTCTGTATTCATGCTTCTTCCATAGTTGGTTTTGCATCATTTGAGTGTATGTGTTCATTGGATTTTATTCTTCCTGAATTACTCCACAGGCTCTGATCCCTTCCACTCTGCCCCCAATTCATTGATGGCAATGTGGCACAATAAATATGCCCCATCTGCTGGCCAATTTTTGTTGACCTAACCGAGAGGCTCATTAGATCTGTTGATGGTCCTTAATATTCACAATTTAATCCATTGAAGGCAAATCATGCTAAATTGTTCATTTTCCCAGGCTGAATCAATAGGGCTGCTGCCATATTACAGGCTCTAGGCTCATAACTCTATCACAGTGCTTTCCAAGTCATATTATTGATACCATATGTCTGAATATAAAAGCTATGATTTCCCCACTAAAATATAAGCTTTTGTGAGGTAAGAGATCATGTCCTGTTTACCTTATTATTCCTAAGCACTAGCCTAATGCCTGGAGAAGGAAATGGCAACCTACTCCAGTGTTCTTGCCTGGAGAATCCCAGGGACGGGAAGCCTGGTGGGCTGCCGTCTCTGGGGTCACACAGAGTCGGACATGACTGAAGTGACTTAGCAGCCTAATGGCTAGCCCATAATATGTATTATGTGTTTGTAGAGAAAATTTGATATCTTACTATTTTGTCCATTTTGTGCATGCATTCATGATAAGTCATTTCAGTCATGTCCAACTTTCCAACCATTTGGACTGTAGCCTGCCAAGCTTCTCTGTCTATGGGATTCTCTTTGCAAGAATACTGTAGTGGGTTGCCATGCCCTCCTCCAGGGGATCTTCCTGACTCAGGGATTGAACCCTCATCTCTTAATGTCTCCTGCATTGGCAAGTGGTTTCTTTACCACTAACACCACTTGGGAAGTCCTTACATGGTGTAATTCAATACAAAAGCCTCCTATAATCTTATGAATGATTTTATTTGTGAAAGAATTTGTGATATTTTTCTCATTCTGGGTATGTCACTCAGTGTGCCTATCGTACCCTCAAGCCTTAATTTTGTATAGCATATATTTTCCAATATAAAATGTCACCATTAATAAATTTTAATCACAGCACACCTCAATTCTGCTTTATTCCCCCTTCCCAACCTCCTATTCACATAAATCTGAATATCTGAGAAGACATAGAGAGATGTTATCTTGAGATCAGAAATATTGCCTGGACAAGAGGGCAGGATAAAGGATATAAAAATCCCTATCTTTGTGTCAGTTCAGTTCAGTCCCTCAGTCGCGTCTGACTCTTTGTGACCCCATGAATCACAGCATGCCAGGCCTCCCTGTCCATCACCAACTCCCGGAGTTCACCCAGACTCATGTCCATCGAGTCAGTGATGCCATTCAGCCATCTTATCCTCTGTTGTCCCCTTCTCCTTCTGCCCCCAATCCCTCCCAGCATCAGGGTCTTTTCCAATGAGTCAACTTTTCACATGAGATGGCCAAAGTATTGGAGTTTCAACTTCAGCATCAGTCCTTCCAAAGAACACCCAAGACTGATTGCCTTTAGAATGGACTGGTTGGATCTCCTTGCAGTCCAAGGGACTCTCAGGAGTCTTCTCCAACACCACAGTTCAAAAGCATCAATTCTTCGGTACTCAGCCTTCTTCACAGTCCAACTCTCACATCCATACATGACCACTGGAAAAACCAT
>NW_011495013.1:6830405-6844402 GCF_000754665.1 Bison bison bison
AACCATAGCTTTGACTAGACGAACCTTTGTTGGCAAAGTAATGTCTCTGCTTTTGAATATACTATCTAGGTTGGTCATAACTTTCCTTCCAAGGAGTAAGCATCTTTTAATTTCATGGCTGCAATCACCATCTGCAGTGATTTTGGAGTCCAAAAAAATAAAGTATGACACTGTTTCCACTGTTTCCCCATCACTTCCCATGAAGTGATGGGACCAGACGCCATGATCTTCGTTTTCTGAATGTTGAGCTTTAAGCCAACTTTTTCACTCTCCACTTTCACTTTCAAGAGGCTTTTTAGTTTCTCTTCACTTTCTGCCATAAGGGTGGTGTCATCTGCATATCTGAGGTTATTGATATTTCTCCCAGCAATCTTGATTCCAGCTTGTGCTTCTTCCAGCCCAACGTTTCTCATGATGTACTCTGCATGTAAGTTAAATAAGCAGGGTGACAATATACAGCCTTGACGTACTCCTTTTCCTATTTGGAACCAGTCTGTTGTTCCATGTCCAGTTCTAACTGTTGCTTCCTGACCTGCATATAGGTTTCTCAAGAGGAAGGTCAGGTGCTCTGGTATTCCCATCTCTTTCAGAACTTTCCACAGTTTATTGTGATCCACACAGTCAAAGGCTTTGTGTCACTTATATTCTATTGGAAATATTATGTATTAAATTAAATAATAAAGCAAAAATATTTTGTATAATACATAGGAGTAAATGCTCAGGAGAAACATAAAGAAAGGGAACTTGATGATAGCTAGAAGCATGTTTATTTGCAAATGGCAACATCCTGATTCTGAAGGAAAAACTGATGATGGAGGAAAAATAAGGGAGTAATGTCTTCACTGTAGATGAGGAGGGCTGGGATCCACTGCTCAAGTCTTAGGTAGCTGACATATACAGATCATCTGCAGTTAGGAGGTGAGATAAAGTCCATGAAACAGAAGCAGATCAGAAGGATATGTGGTCTGAGAGTGTGCAAGTTCTCTTCTGATGGCTTATAGTTACCAGGTGAATAGGTAGGTACATCATCAATTGAGAGAAAGAATTGGAGGTGAACTTTCAATGTTGAGAGAATGAAGCAGAAAAAAATTTGAATCATCCAGAAAAAAAAGGAAAGTACTTAGACTAGATAAAGAGAGGAGGATTGGTTAGGCGGTATAATTAGGCCCATTCTGTCATCATGAATTTCAAAGGAGATTGATCAACTTGGTTGTTGTTTTTCTCTATCCATTTTTTTGCTGCACAGAATGCATGGAGTTAGCAGATAGAAAGCTTTAACCAAAGTTCTACTTGAACCAATGCAATTCAACAAAGGGAGACATTGGGAAGAGAGTTTGAGATGTATGTAAAGGAATGATTATAATGACTGAGCTTAAAAATTAAGCTGAGCAGAGAGGAAAATGAAGATGTGGGGGAAAAAAACATACTGAAAAGGATCAGGATATTGTTGTCCTTCCCAGGTGGCGCAGTGGTAAAGAATCTGCCTACCAGTGCAGAAGATGCAAGAGATGCAGGTTTGATTCCTCGATTTGGAAGATCCTCTGGAGAAGGAAATGGCAACCCACTCCAGTATTTCTGCCTGGAAAATTTCATGGACAGTGGAGCCTGGCCAGCTACAGTCCATGAGTCTCAAAGAGTCAGACACGACTGAGCTTGTACATCATATCACATCAAGTGGATGGTGGATATTTAAAGAAGATGGAATTTGAGTCTTAGAAAGGGTTTAATCCAAAATGGCAGGTTTTTTTTGGGGGGGGGGTGTTGTTTTTGTTTTTAGTAAAGGCATTCAACACTCCACAGCAAAATGGCTTGTATTTGACTCACTTTATTTACAATTATTACAGCCAAAAACCAAAACAAAGCTTTATATCCGTAGACTTTGTGTTGCGGGAATGACTGCTGGATGAATACCATTAATAATAGAAGCGTCACCCCTGAATTCAGAAGCTATTTCCAAACAATTGGATGCCCAGAGCTTTACACAATGCCAGGAAGTAGTTATCCAATGAATATGTGCTATTTTAATAAAAGTATGTATGATGTACCAAAAGTCTCAACTTTAGCTAAATTTATCTCATGTTAACCACATCTTTAGAAAGTCATTGCTAGTACATTAATTTAACATAAAGAATTTGCATAATGCAATGCACATACTTAATCTCCCTGTTACTTGCATTTCAAGCGCTAGGCTGGTTAATAATGTATTAGTCAGCTAGTGTAGTCATTAGTTTTGTCATTTAAAATCATGTCTATAATTAGACATACTACATTTCAACAAATATAAATCACTGATATTTAATTAGAGAAATGTTTGTCTTACACTGAATAAAGTTGATAGGTAATCATTCTTCATAAAATACATCTGAAATCACCTGCTGTAAATCATACAATGTCTTTTAAGTATGTTAAGTCTTATGAAAATGAAATTATGCAAATTTTGGAAGGATTATAAAATACTGAATAATAAAGGAGACCATCTCATACAGCCTATTATCTTGTATTTTTGAGTTGAATTTATCAAACAGCCAATAGAAAAAAATTTTTTAAGTCATTAAAGTTTAAGGAGAAACTCCATCTGCAAGAAATTTAAAATTAAATCTGCTTTTGGACACTCACTGCTTTTGCATAGCAAAGATAACAACTGCTTATCTGGATTGACTGTCTCACCAGATTGAAAAATTGACACTTTTTAACATAGAGCCACTGAAATGCCATTTATTCTTCTGTATTCTTTCCTATAGACCAGAATTATGAGGAAAATAATAGAGAACACACTCCTCGCAATAGTTACCTCTTAGGAAGAGACAGTGGAGTCAACAGGTGGCTTCAGTCAAATTGGAAATTTGCTGTTTCTTAAGCTGGGTTGTGGGTATAAATGTTTTATTATTATACTAATAATACATAAATGTATAAATAATAAATAAAGTATGGTTTGTTATAAACATTTTAAAATATATGAACTATTTCATAATTTAAAATTGTAAAAACAAAGATAACGTAACGTAGACATAATAGATCAAAGAAGAAAAATTCTAACCAAAAATAGCATATGTACTTGTTTTTGGTGGCCTATAATAGTGCCCCTTCTGTCCTGCCTGTTTCAATCTTTTGGAAGAGTATAAGCACCTTCTGCCTCATCCTATTTTAGACTAACTGGCATAGAAGAGTATCCTTATAGCCTTGAAGGAATTGACATGGGTCCTCCCATCCTAATCTAACATTTAATGCCTTCATTCCATTAAGGTTGCTCTTTCTCTAGTCTCTGTACTCTCAACACCTTGGGTTCAAAATAGGTGGTAGAGATCATGACTCAACCTTCATCCATTTAATAAATATTTATTGAAAATCTCTCTTTTTTTTTTAACTTTACAATATTGTATTGGTTTTGCCATACATCAACATGAATCCACCACAGGTATACATGTGTTCCCCATCCTGAACCCCCCTCTCACCTCCCTCCCCGTACCATCCCTCTGGGTCATCCCAGCGCACCAGCCTCAAGCTTCCTGTATCCTGCATTGAACCTGGACTGGCGATTCATTTCACATATGATATTATACATGTTTCAATGCCATTCTCCCAAATCATCCCCCCCTCAAAGAGTCCAAAAGACTGTTCTATACATCAGTGTCTCTTTTGCTGTCTCGTATACAGGGTTATTATTACCATCTTTTTAAGTTCCATATATATGCATTAGTATACTGTATTGGTGTTTTTCTTTCTGGCTTACTTCACTCTGTATAATAGGCTCCAGTTTCATCCACCTCATTAGAACTGATTCAAATGTATTCTTTTTAATGGCTGAGTAATACTCCATTGTGTATATGTACCTCAGCTTTCTTATCCATTCATCTGCTGATGGACATCTAGGTTGCTTCCATGAAAATTGCATATGGATAAGTAAGCACAAGTTTTGAGATCCTTTCCATCCTATGTGGATAACCCACTTTGGGTTTAATGACTGTATAAACTGTTTTAGCAGCCAACTGATTCCAGCAGAAAAACGGGACAACTGGAATACATTCTGAGAACAGAGCTAGTGACAGAAAAAACAAGCACATAATTGACAAACTGTGTCAAACAGGTCATTTCCTTTGGGTGAGGCAAGCACTTAATTTCCAAGGAGTGGTCTGCACAGCCTTCTCAACCAGTGTGAATAAAACACTTTCTCAGTAATGGAAACATCCTATCTTAGAACTCTCCCAGGAACTCTCAGTGTTACATCAACACTTGTTCTTTTGAACTGACCACCTCTTTACAAAAAAGAGAGGCAGACAATGGCTGACTGGTGGGGTGTCCGTCCATGTGAGTAGGACAAGCCATGGTGTCCATTAGCACCAGCGTCCAGGGCCCAAAGGACAGTTACTCCCCTCATTCTCTCCCTAACAGGACACATGTCATTGGTCTATGAAGTGGGCACACACAAAGCTTGGAACAGAAAAGAAATGAGACCTCTGCTCATGTGGATACCCTATCTAGGCAGATTTTCCTAGAAAAAAACATCCTGGCCCTGTAAGTATGTCATCCATAGGCACTCCTTGGCCTAAGATTATGTCATTTCCGAAAATAAACAATCCCAAACACTCCTAACTATGGATAAATTATTTTCTCTGCCTCTCCACTCCAAGTCATTTAATGAGCTTCAAAATCTACCCCCTGTCCTGCCCTCTCACTACAGGAAGCAATTTGTGTGTTTCTCCTTTTTAAGGAGTTGTTCCATCTATAAAGTCATGGTAATCTTCACATCTGTTGGGCAAATGCCACTAAGTGCCTCTCCCTAAACCTGATCAGGGATGTCTATCATTTTTATTATTTCAGTCCGTAGCTGAGTTCTCCAACCCCAAATCCATTTCTTTGCTGAATACCAAGACATGTACAATGATGATGGGGTGGTGCGGGAAGATGAGGAGGAATTTCTGAAGCAAGTGAAGAGAGAGAGAGGTAAAGAAACGGGAATGTCTGTTCCCGCTGTTACAACCATCATTCCTTCCCTTCAGTGGCTGTGTTAATACAGAGGTGCCCTGGTTGCTGGTGGCAACCCTTCTTTATGCCACAGTGATGGCATGCAGCGTTATCTTCCCTCCACAGTCCCTTGGGCACAACACCAGATTGTCATACATATTGATTTTTCTCTCATCCCGTGGAGACATCACAGCTGCCCCCTCAGAGCGTAGGTTGGAGGCGAAACCTCATTCCCCAGCAGGACAAATGCATGCTCACAGCCCTGCTTTTGGAACATCTCCATGGTGCTCTGAGTCTTTTCCATTTGCTTCTTCTGGGGTTCAGAAAATGAAAGCAAAGACCTCAGAGGACCTTAGACAGGTCTGAAGCATAAACTAAAACAGCTGGGTTGAAACCAGCTCACTCATGCATCACTTTGGACTCTCCTCTTGAAACTATGGCTGTGGAAGACACTGAGAAAGAGAAAATGGAGTGTGGCCTTGAGATTCAAAGGAAGTGGTTGCATGTGAATTTAAGGGGTAAATCACTGGGGGCTTCTTTATGAGATGACTAAATTATCCAAAGTGGATGCTTACATAGTTAGTGTTAGAACATGCCGGGCCCAGATCTGTGGTTGCATGCTTGGCAGCCATGTGGTCTTGTGTCTCTGCTCACAGCTGGCTGCATATTGTGATTTCTGTGTGATTTCTTGAAGATCAAGATCAGAAGCACAGGCAGGGAATATGGTGGCAAATGGTACTGATTGGTCAAGTCTTTTAGCCTTTCCAAGGCTACAAAGTCACAGTGATGTTTGGACCTCAGACCACAGACCAAATATTTAAAATTATTTTGGGGTAGTTTTACCCTGATTAAAAGGGATCTTGAGAGGCTAGTTCTTCTCACTCTCCTTCCATGAGAAGTCCCCAAATATATCCAGCAAGAAAATTGTTCATCTCATCAAGCACAACAAATCAAGCAAGCCCTTCTCTTATCTCGGGCTTTAATCTGTTGATAAATCAGTAGCCTCACACATAAGTGAATAAGTGAAGTAAATGAGCACCTGATAGACTTTAGGGACAGTTTATCTGCATTTCCTCTACTCACCAATTTCCATGCACACAGATACATGTGTACACACATTCAGGCACACAAAGGCAGTGTTAGGTTGCTAGTGTATGAAATCCCTTACCAGGGGGCTTCCCAGGGAGCCCTGGTGGTAAAGAACCTACCTGACAAAGCAAGAGACATAAGGGATGCGACTTCAATCCTCAGTCAGGAATATCTCCTGGAGGAGGGCATAGCGACTTACTCCAGTACTCTTGCCTGGAGAATCCCATGGACAGAGGAGCCTGGCGGGCTACAGTCCATAGCGTCACATAGAGTCCAACACGACTGAATCAATTTAGCATGCACACACATACATATGAAATCTCTGTAGTTATAGACTCTACTGTCTATTCCAAGGCTTAACTTCTAAATACTCCTTAGAAAGTTAATGCAAATTTACACTGATTGATACTAGATTCATTCATGAGAATAGTTTTTATAGAAAGAAAGCTCCAAGATTATAACAGGATAGAGAAAAATGTGGCAGAGAAGATAAAAGCTATTTCCTTATTTTCTAAGAAATACACAGATCCAAGAAACTATGATCAAGTCACATGTCTAGATTTGGTTTTATGTCATTTTCATAAAGTATGTTGGCTTGTAAGAATTATGAGACATCTTTGATGTCTAAGTATTCAATTTTCCCTTAACTTTTATTTTCCTTTAATGGTTTTGTGTAAATCAAACACTTGAACACATCTTGATACTACTTCAACTTTTAACAAGAGATCCAGATTAAGGTTTCTGTATATTCTGAAATATCTTCTTAAATTCTACAAAATGCTTTGTGGGGATGATTCTGGAAGTTGTGCTCTTAAATTTTGGTATCACAGCCTCTTGACTGTTTTCAAATCCCAATCACCATCTAGAACAGAGGCTAGCAGTTTGCCTTGTCCTTACCACCCAGTTCTTCTTTTCTTTTTGAGCTTCTGCAATTTTGAGGCCAGGAAGAGTAATGCTAGAAAAGAAAATATCTTCTAATGTAGTGCTAGGCCAAACACTTTTAAAGGAGTTCTTTAAGGGAAATTTGCTAAGCAAAAGGTATTTGGGGGAGATGAATGATTTTGATTAGAAGTGTCTTTACTGTTCTCCAGATTTTTGCTCACTTTATCTGTGACTGCCTCAAAAGACTAGCACGGAACATATTCCCAAAGCTAGCTAAGATCTTATAGGCTTAACTATAAAAGAAACTTGGGGATTTTCTTTCTAAAAGACCACATGTGAGCATTAGGGTCACTGGATTAAAAAAAAAAAAAGTCTTAAAATCATGAATTGACCTAGAGGCTATAGGTTTTCACTTTGTCAGGATGGGGCTTGTTCAATCTTTTTTTATTCAGACACTCTGATGAAAAAAAAAAACAACACACACAGCTAAGAAAGAAGGATTAGTTAACCTGGCAGGTGTGAAAGGGGTAAGGTGAAAATGCTTGGTGCTAGGCTTTTGTTCATTGTTTGTCTTAAAATTCTTGGAGGCTCTAAATCCTGTCACAGTCTAGAAATAATTCTAGTACAGAGTGCCAAGGGTAGAAATGGATTTCTCTACATAGAAGATGGTTGGCATTTGACCCTTTTAAATACACAGTGATCTCACATGTCTTTCAAAGATATATCTAGTCCCGTTCAACTTTTACAACTATGCTTAAAGACCATGACCGAAAAGACATCTAAAATACATTGATTTAATCCTTATTTTCAGGTGCATCTTCAGTGAATATTACCACTGAAAAACAAAGGAGCAAACCTTGTTTTTACTGCTTCCTGGGTACTTCCCAGGTAGTGCTAGTTGTAAAGAACCCATCTGTCAATGCAGGAGACACAAGAGATGTGAGTTCGATCCCTGGGTCGGGAAGATCCCCTGGAGGAGGGCATGGCAACCCACTCTGGTATTCTTGCCTAGAGAATCCCATGGACAGAGGAGCCTGGCTGGCTACAGTCCATAGGGTTGCAGAGTCAGATATGACTGAAGTGTCTTAGCATGAACGCATGCGTACAAAGCATAATGTTTACAACACCAAAGATCTAGGTTTTTATTATTTTTCTCATTTAACTGAGGAACCTGAAGGATTGGGGTTACTTATCCAAAGCTACAGAGCTAATGAAGAGTAAATATACCACCCATACAGTCTAACTTACAACCAAACACACAAACATTTTAACACAGGGCCAAATAGTCCACATTTTAGTTCACTAAGAGAATAGATTTTAGTTTATTGAATTGTAATTTCTATATATGTACTTCTCAGGTTACAACAGAACAAAAAGTGTCCGGAATTTAAAATTCTATTCAGAAGCCTGAATGGCATTAAGCCACCATGACAACATCTTCTGTGAGTTGATTTTCCATCTTCCCAGCAACCTATGATTCTTTGAGATGAATTCAAACCTAACTCTTTCTTGACAGGGAAAGGAGGAACAAGGTTTTAATAGAGTTGATTAGAATTCACTAGAATATACCAATTTTTTTGACAGGACATGCCAAAATTTGTTGCATCCTGACACAATTTGAACAAAGCCCATTTATCTACATAGGCAACCCATTAACTTGATGTTAATATGGCATTACAGTAACTTGTGAATTTTTTCTCTCTCTTTTCCTTAAAAGGTCAGCTTGTGAGTTTGTTTACTTATTAATATGTGAACCCTGATTAGGTAATAGGAATAAAAAGCTATGCCAAGATAATGATTCTCCCAAAGTTAGTTGCTATCATTTACTTTTGGCATAATATTCTGCATCTTATACAAGTGAGAAAAGCAAGTGTATTTCTAAATTGTATGAGCTTTCACAGTTCTCATACTCTTAATGCTTTTTAGGCTCTACATACTTCTAAGAGCTTCCCAGGTGGCTCAGTGGTAAAGAACTCGTCTGTCAATGCGGAGACATGGGTTTGACTTCCAGTCAGGAAGTCTCCTGGAGAAGGAAATGGCTACCCACTCCAGTATTCTTGCCTGGAAAATCCCATGGACAGAGCAGTCTAGCAGGCTACAGTCTATGGGGTCACAAAAGATTCAGACACAACTTAGCGACTAAACAATAACAACAGCTGACTAAGAACTGGCTAGCAGCCAACCTTTGTTTTATAAAATCTGGATATTGCAGTTATTGAAAGTATTTTGCTGATGCTTTGATCCTGTGATTTCAAATGTGTAGTATTTTTACATTATGAAAGTTTTCACAGCAGCCTGTTTTACACATTGATTTAGAAGGGGTCTTTCTTCACCTACTTGGCCAGATATTAAACTGTACTTAAGCAGCTTTCTACTATAGGTCACATCTCTGTAACACATGGCACTCTAACCCATTTTGCCCCAAAGCTTACCCAGGTAAATTTAATTGTGTATTTAACCTAAAAAGAGGTCAATCAGGTTGAGAAAATGGAGTGCAATAGAGAGACAGTCTTCAGATACTTTTCCTGGCTATGCCTCTTCAAGGACCTTGAGAGGTTACTTAACTTAACCTGTTGGGCTTCCCTGGTAGTTCAGCTGGTAAAGAACCCACCTGCAATGCAGGGGACCTCGGTTCAATTCCTGGGTTGGGAAGATCCCCTGGAGAAGTGATAGGCTACCTCTCCAGTGTTCTTAGACTTCCCTGGTGACTCTGGCAGGCTACAGTCCATGGGGTTGCAGACTTGGCCACGACTAAGCATGCACACATGCATAACCTGTGAAATCTATACATGTATGTAAGTAATTGGATAATGGCTATAAAAATGGATTGTTCTGATTTGTACAACAACATTCATAAAATATTATTCACAAAGTCCAAAAGATAAAAACAACCCAAGTATCCATTAAAAGATAAAATATGGTATATACAAACCATGGAATATTATTCAGCCATAGAAAGAAATGAAGTTCTAGTGCATGCAACAACATTATGAGCTTTGAAAACATTATGCTAAATAACCCAGGCAAAGAAAGACAAGATATTATATAATTTGATTTCTACATTAGGCAAATATAGAGATAGAAAGTACATTAGAAGTCATCAGAGGCTGAAGAGAGTGGGCAGTGAGGAATGCAGACTTAATGCTTAATGAGTAGAGTTTCTATTTGGGATTATTTAAAAATTTTAGAAATAGTGGTGATGGTTACACAAAATTATGAATACAATTTTATTGTCACTGAAGTATACACTTTAAATTCCTCAAATGATAAATTTTATGTAATGTACAATCTTACATAATTTTTGTCACTCCAAACATTTTAATTCATATTACAAATGTTAATATCCATCACCAATCACTGTTTTAGCTTCAAAATTAAGGAGCAAGACAATTAAGGCTTTGGAATTTTCTTTGGTTTTAACCCTAGAGAGTTCATATCACTTTTTTATGTCCCCTTGGATTGGATGTATAGTTTTCCCACACAAATATTTTTTATCATTGACCATACTGCCTCTATTTTTAAAAGTTTATTCCTGATCTGATTTTTTTAATTAATAATGTCATATGCAAACACTTATTGAACTGTACACGTAAATAAATGAATTGTATGGTATGTATGTTGTATCTCAATAAAATGCTTAAAATACCAAAAAATGTATAGTTCTAAGGTTCAGGTGAATGTCAGCCACTAAAAGAGAGAAAGGGTATGAAAGGATTTAGGGACCACATGGAGAGGTCAAAGTAGTACTTGAGTGAGATTTGACACAGTCGTAATCCCATAAAAAACTTGGATTTGCCTCCAGCTCTTTTCTGGGTATGCTTTATTTTTTTGTGGCACTTTCATATCTACCATCAAGATAGGTCCATTCTGGGAAGGCAATCATGACCTCATGGCTTAAGACCAACTACTTTGCTAAGCTCTTGGTACCATCCATGTTATACCTTATTAAGAGTTGAGGAACTGACTCGATATTGACACCTCCTATCTCCTCAGATGTAACTGTCCTGAAAGCAAGGATAACATTGCTCAGGCTTGCCTGCCTGTCCCATCAGTTATTCAGACCTCACTTCAGACCACAGACAGAGTTGACCACCATCGAAACTTTGACAGCATTTGTTATTATTTTTAGACCTCTCCATTTCCTCCCTTAACTGAAATATCCCTGGATACTTTATAACCTGACAGCTGCAACTCTTTTCACTAAAGAAAGAAAATGTCCAGAGCTATTAAGTCTAACCTCATATTTTATGCCTTTGGAATCAACTTTGATTCTATATTCCAAGTTGTTCAGTAATCCATGGTTTCTAAGTTAACAACACCTCATTAGACTATTTCTATACCAAGTAACATTCACAATACCATCATAGTATTCATCTCATTGCACAATTTTTGACATATCTGTCAGTCTCCCCTAGTAAACCATGAAATTTACAATGGCAAGGCTCATTTGCTTTTTATCTTCTCACTTGAGAGTAATGGGTCTGTAGTAGATGAACAAAAAAGTATTAGCTAAATGAATCAGAAACGATCCAGTAAATGAATGGTATTGAAAGACCCCAGTAAATAAAATAAATTCTTTACTGATTTTAACAAAAGGCATTTCAGTGACAAATGTGTTCAATTTTGTGACTAGTAAGACCTTGGCCTGCAGTGGTTTAGAGTGGGACTTGGGTTCCTAGCCAGAGACTGGGCTGGGTCACAGCAGTGAAAGCAGCAGACACTAGCCACTAGACCAGTGGTCAGTGACAAAGGCCTTTGGCCCTTTGGTTTTGCAGAAAAGAATTTCCACAGACTGAAAAGTAGGGAAGCAAGTAAAGTATCTATTCAGGTCAGCTCAGTTCAGCCGCTCAGTCTTGTCTGACTCTTTGCAACCCCATGAACTGCAGCAGGCCAGGCCTCCCTGTCCATCACCAACTCCCGGAGTTCACTCAAACTCACATCCATCAAGTCGGTGATGCCATCCAGCCATCTCATCCTCTGCCATCCTCTTCTCTTCCTGCCCCCAATCCCTCCCAGAACCAGTCTTTTCCAATGAGTCAACTCTTCACATGAGGTGGCCAAAGTACTGGAGTTTCAGCTTTAGTATCATTCCTTCCAAAGAACACCCAGGACTGATCTCCTTTAGAATGGACTGGTTGGATCTCCTTGCAGTCCAAGGAGGGAAAAAAGTATAGTACGTGTAGATAGACACACAGGCAGACTCAGAGGGCGAGTCCCTGAGTTGTGCTGTTATGGCAGTTTGAATTACTTTTATGGAGTACTTCTTTCCAGGTTTCCTTTGGCCAATCATTTTGGCTTGCCTGGTTTGCAATCCATATTTGGTATATGTCAGGATCCTCCCATGTGTGTGCACGCATCTCTCAGCCGAGATGAATTTACCGGAAAGGCATATGGGTAGGGAACATCTCTTGACATAACTCTTCTTTGGCTTCCAAGGAGTTTTTCTGCATGTGTGCGGTTGGGGAGATCTCCTGACTTTAAGAATAAGAAATATGTGGTCTGGGCAGGGCCCAGACTCTTTCCTTAATTGGCCTTCAACTCTCATCTTGGAGTTTCAGTTGGTAGGAAATGAATCCCCAACAACTTTACCCTGAGAGAGCCTGTCTATCTTCTGCCTCAATTTCATAGGACAATCATCAGTCATATGTGTAGAGATGTATATATACATAAATCTTTCCTGGTACCCCTTGCAGCCTCTGTAACTACACTATGCCTTCCTTACTGGTTGTGTACACAACTTTACAGTCCAAAGTTTGCAGTCATATTAAGTAAGAGCAAAGCATTGTCTTTCAAAATAAGCATAATTTTCTGCTGATGGCATCACAGAAGTGGATCAAAGTCTAGTTAACTACTTTTTTCCAGGTCCATTAATGGTGTTTACCGTACCCATTTAAACTAGTACTCAATTGATGTGCCACTAAGTATAAACCAGGAAGGATAGAATGCAAAACTCCTGATAAAACACTTAAAAATCCTGTCACTCTTGTCTAAGAAATACTGCATATTAACTATGTGCTCCAGATTTTTGGCCCACTTAATTCCAGTAGAAAATCTATGCAAGTTATTCAACCTTCTAGCTCGAACATTCACTAAAGCCAAGAGCTGAGATATACACAGAGCCTGTAAAACATGTGAATGAACCAAAGCTGGAATGTATTTATAGAATGACAAATTATCCACATTAAATTTAGATAGTGGAAGGGGAGTCTCTCAGGGATCTACAGATTTTAGATTTCATATGAACATTTGTTTGATTCTGATGTCGGGCTGTTCCATTTAAGATAACTATTTTTATAATGTGGCATTTCCCCAGTATTATTTTTGTTCTATTGAATAAGACTACTTGGGACAATTAAAAACTGTTAATGTCAACTCCTGAATGGATAAAATTTAATACTGGGAATAGTGATGCTTATTGTGTAAATACTTATTTATACAAAAATGATATAGATTTAACTTTAGATGTTGCTTAATATTCACTCACAAAGAATTTATTAAATATTTATTGAATCTATTTGCAAAGCAGAAACAAAGACATAGGGAATAAATGCATGGGCACAAATGGGGTAAGGGGGGTTGGATAAATTGGGATTAACATATACACATTACTATGTATAAAATAAATATTGAGAACCTACAGTATAGCACAAGGGAAAAAAGAAGGTATCAATATGATTTGTTCATAGGACATATATTAAGTTAACCTTAAAAATGCATTCCAATATACTTTAGATGCAGACAAATACCGTTTGATTGCACTTATACAAGGCACCTGCTGCTGCTGCTGCTGCTGCTAAGTTGCTTCAGTCGTGTCCGACTCTGTGCAACCCCATAGACGGCAGCCCATCAGGCTCCCCCGTCCCTGGGATTCTCCAGGCAAGAACACTGGAGTGGGTTGCCATTTCCTTCTCCAATGCAGGAAAGTGAAGAGTGAAAGTGAAGTTGCTCATTCGTGCCCAACTCTTAGCGACCCCATGGACTGCAGCCTACCAGGCTCCTCCATCCATGAGATTTTCCAGGCAAGAGTACTGGAGTCGGGTGCCATTGCCTTCTCCATGATACAC
>NW_011495013.1:6844502-6848535 GCF_000754665.1 Bison bison bison
CAATCCCTGGGCCCCTAGTGTCCATCAATGTACTTTTTGAGGCTATACGAATTTGACTGTTCTAGATACAAGGCACCTAGAAGGGTAGTTAGTGTTTAATGTTTAAAGGGTTTCAGTTTAGGCAGGTGAAAAATTCAGGAGATGGATGATGGTAAGAGTTGCCCAACAATGTGAATGTACTTAGTGCTCCGAACTGTACAGTTAAATATAGTTAAAATAGTATGTTTTATATTGTATGACTTTTACCACAATAAAAAATTATTTACTGAGACTTTACTATGAACCAGACACCATGTTAGGTGTTAAGGACATGGGAGATAATGGACATAGTTTTATTCTGAAAGAAAAGAATTCACAATGTACTGGGGAGAGACAGGTAAAGTAATAGTTCCAATATTTGATCAGCAAAGTGGAGATAATCACAGGAAGACTAATAGAACATTGCAAGTGGACACCTAATTCAACCTATGGATCATGGATGGCTTCCAGGAGGAGGTGGCAAATAGGAATTCGGAGCAGAGAAGAAAACAAGGGCATTCCGGATAAAGAGACAGCATGGAAGAAACCCAGAGACATAAGCAAACCATCACCAGTGGCAGAATACGATCCTTTTGGTCACTCAAGAGGTTCTTAGTGTCAAGCATTAGTTAAATCAGCTGCTGTTTTCTGCACTTGGGCTTGATTTCTTTCCCACATCATCAGATTAATTTGCCTTTTGAGGTTTGTCCTGAGAGTCTTAATCAAATCTATTCTTGTGATTTGGATCTGGGCCTAATATGAGCAAATGACACCTTTATATCTATTCTAGCTTGATTATCTATTCCAGGTGACTATCCAAGCAAGTGGCACCCAACAGTATGAAGCATGCAAAACATTTTCAGTTGAAAAATCTACATTACTTTACAACTTTAAATCATGTGCTTACCTCATCAACTCATTTGCCCTCACAGCCATCTTGGGTGATAGGTATTATTAATGATCATACCCACTTTTAAAAGTGAAGAAAAAGGAAATTCATAGAGGTTTCTCACAGAAAATATATGGCACATTCGAACTGGGTAAATCAAGATAGTTTAACATAAAGATTACTTATAAAATGTGGACAAAGTTTAAGATCACCAACAAGGGAGAATGTGCTACCCTGGGCTATTGAAGCCAGTAGAGAGCCTTTATTACCCTAAGCCTGGGTATTAGTATACTACTGTTGCTGTAACAAATTACCACCAATTTAGTGGCTTAAAATAACATGAATTTATTATCATACAGGTCTGCTGCTGCTGCTAAGTCACTTCAGTCGTGTCCGACTCTGTGTGACCCCATAGACGGCAGCCCACCAGGCTCCCCCATCCCTGGGATTCTCCAGGCAAGAACACTGGAGTGGGTTGCCATTTCCTTCTCCAATGCATGAAAAGTGAAAGTGAAGTCGTTCAGTCGTGTCTGACTCTCAGCAGCCCCATGGACTGCAGCCTACCAGGCTCCTCCATCCATGGGATTTTCCAGGCAAGAGTACTGGAGTGGGGTGCCATTGCCTTCTCCAGGGTCAAGGAGTCAGAAATACAATATCATCATGCTAAGTCATGAGGTCGACAGAGACGAGTTGCTTCTGGAGGTTCTAGGAGAGAATCCTTGTTCTGGCTTTTTCTGGCCTTTAGAGGCCACCTGCATTCCTTGGATCAGGTCCTCACATCACATCTTCTTTTCTCCCTGTTTCCAGGTTTCCATAGTTTCTATGGCACAGCAAAGTGAGTCAGTTATACATGTATATATATCCTCTCTATTTGTAAATTTCTTTCCCAGTTAGGTCACCACAGAGCATAGAGTAAAGTTCTCTGTGTTATACAGTATGTCCCCATTAGTTATCTATTTTATACATAGTATCAATAGTGTACGAAGTCCCTTTTAAGGTACAAGGCAATGGTCATGGGTTCCAGGGAAGAAGGTTATCTTTGGGGGCTGTCATTCAGCCCACCATGACCAAAGAGACAAGGGAAGGGAAGGTGATCAGGGCTCAGAGAGAGATATGTAGAGAGGTTACCTGATACATGATGCCTGTCTTCTTCAGAGAGAGACAGCTGAACATGCAGACCTTCCAAGGAGGACCTTGAAGAATAAATACCCTGTGTTCATGTGCTCCCACCTCTGACCTCCTTCCTAGGTCTCCCGTTGGCCAAGCTCAACCAGTAGCCGGAAGGCAGTGAGAGCCCACTAATGACACCTGTGCAAGTCGGGCTCTCAGAGGCACAACCCGGTGGAGCAGAGTGAAGAGAGGTCCTCAGGGCAAACGAAAGACATCCAACAATCTTCCTTCTGTAAAACTCTTCTTAATTTTCACTTGTTCTTGTAAAAGATATATGTGCTCATTAATTCAAATGCCTAACAGTAAAGGATAAAAAATAAAATAGAAATCCTACCCCCAAACCTACACCAACATCCTCCATACCCACTTCCTAACTCAACCTCCCGGTGGCAGATGTCTGCATCAGAGGAAGAGTAGGTGTGAAAAAATTGATTACATACATAAAATCTTTTTTGACCTTTTGCCTGATGCAAAATATGCAACAATGCTATTCTTTCTGCCTGAAATTCATCTCCCTTCATTATTGTCTGCTTAAGTCCTACCCACTTCTCAGGTCTCATCTCAAATAGTGCTTCTTCATGAAAGCTGTACCTAACTTCCCAATATAGACACCCATCCCTATATACTTTATACTCTTCTTCAGGATCTGGCATTTTCCTTTAGTCCATAAAGGTACTTTTATTTGTCTGTTTAATTGATTAATGCAAGTATGTTTATCTCCCCATCGGTTTCTGAGCTTTAGGAGGACGATACCCTGTAGCACCAGCAGTGGTTGGCACGTACCAGAAATGAAATGCTTTATGTCTATGTGTGTATCTTAAAATTTCACATCTACAGCAAAAGTTCAAAGTTAAGTACAAGCAAACTCATCAATATTTCACATATTTTCACATCTGTTCTCTGTCTGGTTTATTCCCTCTTCCTTTCTCCCTCCCCCATTTTTGTCTCCTTCTCTCTCTTTTTCTCTCTTCTTGTTGATTTATGTTCTAAATATCTTGATTTCTAACTCATACTCTATTTTGACATCTGAAAATGTGAAATAATACTTAACTCAGGCTGGGGAATTTTCTTACTGTTTTCTTCTGCTTCATGGTGGGTTTTGGGGAGACTGTTTATCAGCTGACATTGTATGATTCACATTTCTGTTTTCTTCTTTTATTAGCTTTGATTGCCATCTTCTGTTCATTGCGATGGAGAAGGAAATGGCAACCCACTCCAGTTCATTGCAAAATGTCTTCTATTTTTCCGGGCCAGAGAAATAGTGGTGTGGGTGGCTGAGCTGAAGAGAGCTTTTTTCTGTCAGTCGGGGAAGCACAGTTTCTAAAATCAATAGTGCTTTCTTTTGTTCTTTATAGAAAGTTTCAGTGTATCTTCTTACTTTGTGATTCTTTTATATTTTGGTAAGACTCTTGATTTTCATTGTTTTTTTCCCTTTTTTCTCTTCATCAGCAAACCTTCAAGGTTGCTCCTCATCTGCAGATAGTGTCTTAATGAGACTCCAGCCTCTAGTCTTGTATATACTTTCAATCTCCTTACCTTCAGTGCTGTGAGCTATCAAGTGTTGGTCCTGTCCTCAATATTCCCCCTCTTACGGTGAGACTCCTTTTGTCCAGAGTTAGTAATATTTGTGTTCTGTCAGCCCTATGCCCCTGTCGCCTCCTTCTCTCTTCCTTGCAGCATTCACATGACTCTCAGTTGCAGCATGGGCTCTGTCGCTGGTCTGGAGCTATTTCCCTACTTACGTGTAAATTGTGGTTGTGGCATTCTCTGTCTCCAGTCAGATTATAGCCATATATCCTGAGTAATTTTCTCTGTTCTCCTTGGGAATCTGTATTGTTTTTTGGAGAATGTCTAGAGAAATTTGGATTTAGAAGCACTCCTTATATCATGGGAAATGAGAATTTCAATTGTGTTTTGAAAACACAATTTGAAAAAATAGATATTAACTGCCGCTTT
>NW_011495013.1:6848635-6864473 GCF_000754665.1 Bison bison bison
GTCTTTTTGAGCTTCCCTTGTGGCTCGGCTGGTAAAGAATCCACATGCAATGAGGGAGACCTGGGTTTGATCCCTGGGTTAGGAAGATCCCTTGGAGAAGGGAAAGGCTATCCATTCCAGTATTCTGGCCTGGAGAATTCCATGAACTGTATAGTCCATGGGGCCACAAAGAGTTGGACACAACTGAGTGACTTTTACTTTCAAACGGCCAGGGAAGTATTCAAGTATCAGATGTTGGGTTAACTCATATTTTTATTAGTAAATTTAAGAAACCCTTTCCCCCAAATTGATCTCTACCTAAAGACCAGCCACATCAATAGTAGTATCTTCTCCAACCCTTATTTTTTCTGCAATCCTTACAGAATTTCTCTGTAATGGTAGAGAGCTAATCAGTGTTGTTGTTGAGACTTGTAAAAGTCCCCACATATCTGTTCTTTACTTCCTTTTTGTGAACGGAAGCCTGTTTTAGCTAGGCATATGTCTGTGCTAAGTAAAGACTACACTTCTTAGCTTCCCTTATAGCAACATAGGGTCATAGAACATGTACTCAATGGTATGTAACTGAAAATATCATGGTGTGACTTCTGTAGAGATCCCTAAAAGAAATGGGTACACTCTTATTTAGCTTTCCTCATTTTTGCTGGATGGAATACCAACATAATGGTTGGAGCTCAAGCAGCCATCTTAAACTAGGAGGTGAAAATCCCACATGTTCAATATAGAAGAATTACAAGATAGAAATAACATGGTTCATTGATAACTGTAGAGCTGTCATATCATTTTAGGAATGCTAAATTGTAAGTTGCATTTAAGGAAGGAAAAACTAAGTATCTGTGAATTTAAGCTACTGTAATTTTGTATACCCTGTCATTTTTAGCCAGACCTAATTCTAAAAGTAAGCTGGAAATCTAAAAGTAAGCAGATATAGACAACTGCTCTGTATCAACTGTAGCTGCTAAATATAGTACTAAAATTACCTTTGGCTCATATAAGTGTAGTTCATTTCTGAGTCATCAAGAATAGCATTGCTTCATTTTACACATGAAACTGTTTATATTATGTGTAAATTTTCTCCATCTTCTTGTTTATGAAATTGACTCTATATTATAAGATACTTGACCTATTATCTTTAACTTATAATTACCATAATTTCTCCAACTATGTTTCTTTAAAAAGCTCATGGATATTTTGTAAGATTGAGTCTTAAGTACTTTATAGTATATGTTTCCAGTGAAAATGAATTTTTTTTCATCTATTTTATAATTACTTATTGCTGTTGCTTTGTATAAGTTGGTTCAATATCCAACAACCTTGTTAAACTTTCATATTAATTCTAAAAGTTGCTTGTAGATAACTCAATTCTGTTTTTAAAGTGTTTAGGAAACATCACTGTAAATTAATTTATTTACTGTGCAATAGCCAGTCCAAAAGACTAAACTAGGTCAATGGACAAAATTAAGAGATGGATAAGTAAACAAGGTATACCCTGAATCAGTAGAAAGTTAATACACTTTAATGCACCATAAGATATTGAATTTCTCTATTTCTATAAATTAGCATAAGAATAAAAGAATCAGTCATGTCCTTAAAATAACCATTAATTTTTATTCCTCATGGATTTCAATAAACTGATCAACTTAATTTTTGGAATTTCTTTAGGTCAGTATAGCAGCTTATTTATAGGGAATAAGCCCACTTTGGGAGAAGGCAATGGCACCCCATTGCCTGGAAAATTCCATGGGCTGAGGAGCCTGGAAGGCTGCAGTCCATGGGGTCGCTAAGAGTTGGACACAACTGAGCGACTTCACTTTCACTTTTCACTTTCATGCATTGGAGAAGGAAATGGCAACCCACTCCAGTGTTCTTGCCTGGAGAATCCCAGGGATGGGGGAGCCTGGTGGGCTGCCGTCTATGGGGTCGCACAGAGTCGGACACGACTGAAGTGACTTAGCAGCAGCAGCAGCAGCAAGCCCACTTTAGAAGTTTTGTTGACACTGGATAGATGCTCAAACAGCCTAAAATAGTCTTGGTGAAGGAATGAATACTAGCACTTCAAAAGCCAGCTCAGTCAAATTCTTCATTCATATTGGATGACACAGTTCCTCTAAAATTACTCACACAGGAGATTTGCAACAGCATAAATTATTTTAAGTGGCTGATATCACATTCTATGAAATCTTTTACCATCAATGAATGGCTGGTGCGCCTGTCTGCTCTTGACAAATGAGAATGGAATATATTAGTCATAAAGAAGAATAAGCTCTCCAAGTTAAAAAATGGAAATAAATAAGAAAAGCAAATCATGAATAAATATCAAGCTTTGAGAAGAAAGTTGAAAAACTCTGCCAGATTTCATGAGAAACTTTTCTCTGTTTTACAGTTCAAAACAAGTCTTTTCAGTGATTCAATTGTTTTTTCACCCTTCAACTCATTCAGAGTCCATTTTATTATCTTATATTGTTAATTTAATTTTATTATATTTTATATTTTAGCATTGCTCTAGCAGAGAAGAAAAGTTATCTTTGGCCTGTGTCTGAGACCAATCATAAAGTGACATAGTATTGTTTTATATTCCATTAAGAAAAAAAATCATGGTGATTGTAGAAAACATGTGATGGAAAGTAATCACTTATCTTCTAAAACAATTTTCCTTAGAATTAACCTTGGTGATAATGTTGACCTGCAGAGGAACCACCTTGAGCCTCATTCAACATCAGTGTTTTTTGTAATGCATAATGTGTAATTTGCTGCTACTTTTATTCATATAAATAATTCATTATAATAATAACTGTGATCAGAGTCATATCTAGGTCAGGAGTCAAAAATCACTCATAGATTCCTAATGAAAATTAGAGAATTCCAATGGCAGGTGGACACGCAATGAAAAAGTCAACTCTGCTAGTAATTGAGGAGTTAACATTTTATACCCACTTGACTGATAAAGTTTTTGAAAATTCTGACAATAATATGTTGCCTATAGAGACTCTCAGGCATTACTGAAGGGGATATACCTTTGGGACAACCACTTTGATAAGCATCTAATTCATACCTAACAAACTGAATTTATGCACTCAACCCATGAATTCTAGCCCTAAATTTGTCTTCTCACATATGTTTAAGAGCAAATGCAAAAAAAATGCTTACCACCAAACTGTTTAAATAGTGAAAAAAATTGTAAACAACCTAAACATCCATCAACAGGAGACTGGAAAAACAAAAATGTGATATAATCATTCAGAAAAACCACTGCACTAAATAATAAACAAGCCTGCTGCTGCTAAGTCGCTTTAGTCGTGTCCGACTCTGTGCGACCCCATAGATGGCAGCCCACCAGGCTCCCCTGTCCCTGGGATTCTCCAGGCAAGAACACTGGAGTGGGTTGCCATTTCCTTCTCCAATGCATGAAAGGAAAAGTGAAAGTGAAGTCGCTCAGTCGTGTCCGACCCTCAGCGACCCCATGGACTGCAGCCTACCAGGTTCCTCCGTCCATGGGATTTTCCAGGCAAGAGTACTGGAGTTGGGTGCCATTGCCTTCTCAACAAGCCTAAACAGATAAAATAAACAAACAAGGTTTACAGATTATGATATGTATAAATATTACTTTAAAAACTCATTGTAAAGAATATGTTTAATATGAAACAATTTTCATATAAATTTTAAAAGGTAAACAACATACTATAGTTTATGATTGTATACTTGAAAAATGAAGACATTCTAGAAAATTATAGATACCAATTCCAGCGATGGATAAAGAATAGCAGTGTGATAGAAAACAAGTATACAGGAATTTTCAACTCCTGTAGTATAACACATCTTGGAGAAGGCAATGGCACCCCACTTCCAGTAGTCTTGCCTGGAAAATCCCATGGACAGAGGAGCCTGGTAGGCTGCAGTCCATGGGGTTGCTAGGAGTTGGACACGATTGAGCAACTTCACTTTCACTTTTCACTTTCATGCATTGGAGAAGGAAATGGCAACCCACTCCAGTGTTCTTGCCTGGAGAATCTCAGGGACAGGGGAGCCTGGTGTGATGCCGTCTGGGGTCGCACAGAGTCGGACACAACTGAAGCGACTTAGCAGCAGTAGCAGCAGCAGTATTACACATCTGATATGGCAAATGAATGAATATGTGCCTGTTATTCTCTATAATTACTCATATTTTATTATAATTATAATAATTCATATAGCCTTTTTACCTCATGCTGATAAGAAGCAGTATACATCTCAGAACCCTATACCCCATTGAGTAGGGTATAGGGGTTCTTTTTTTTCTAATTAATTTTTATTGGAGTATAGTTGCTTAACAACGTTGTGTTAGTTTCTACTGTACAAAAAAGGGAATCAGCTTCTTTGGATTTCCCCTCTTCTTTGGATTTCCTTCCCATTTAGGTCACCAGAGAGAACTGAGTAGAGTTTCCTGAGCCATACAATATGTTCTCATGATAGTATCAATAGTGTATATATGTCAATCCCAATTTCCCAATTCACCCCACTCCTCCTTTCCCCTCTTGGTGTCCATATATTTGTTCTCTACATCTGTGTTTCTTCTATTTCTGTTTTGCAAATAAGATTATCTATACCATCCTTCTAAATCCACATATATGCACTATTATGTGATTTTTTTTTCTCTTTCTGACTTACTTCACTGTGTATGATGTCTCTAGAACCATCTACATCTCTACAAATGATCCAGTTTTGTTCCTTTTTATGACTGAGTAATATTCCATTGCATATGTGTACGACAACTTCTTTATCCATTCCTCTGTTGATGGACATTTAGCTTGTTTCCATTTCCTGGCTATTGTAAATAGTGCTGTAATGAACATTGGGGCACATGTGTCTTTTTGATTTATGGCTTTCTCTGGGTATATGTATATGCCTAGTAGTGAGATTGCTAGATCATATGGTAGTTTTATTTTTAGTCCATTAATGAGGTCTCCTGGAGACCTCCCCCTGGAAGATGAGAATTCCCAGAGGAAAGGAGGGGATATTACTTATTTAGACTCTTCTACCAGCTCAGGCCACTCTCTAAAATCTATCTAGAAACTTGACTTAGAAGCAACATAGGAACACCACAAATTCCATGCTTGAGTTCTAAAGCTCAAGCATTACTTCTATAAGTAAAGAGTAGGAATTTTTCCCATGCCTCTCTGTATTTTCTCATTTCCATCTCTGGATAACTTGTTTTCATATCTGCTTTACTTACTTTGACAGGAAAGAGAGGCTTTTATTTTCTCTATAGATGTGATATGTTTGGACATAGAGAAACTTCCGTTTGTGCACTCTATTTTTCTAATGTAGAAGGAAAGTAGAGTCTATGGTCAATAGAACTGGTTTCAAAACTTGGTGCTATATGTGATTAATGAGCTGAGTGATTTCTGAAGTTTTTAACAACGTCTTATCCTGCTTCATTTTACAAAGAAGAGTGGGAAACTCTACTCGGTGTTCTGTGGTAACCTATATGAGAAGAGAATCTGAAAAAGAATAAATGTATGTATAGGTATAACTGAATTACTTCGCTATACACCTCAAATGGCCACAATATTGTAAATAAACTATACTCGAATAAAATTTTTGAAAACTTAAAAGGAGTAGTATTTGTGGGATTCTTATGAGAATCAGAAGAAATTATACAAGTATTTATTAGAGAATATATTTTAAAATATTTTATGGTACCTTGTATAGTTGTGGTGACCATGTTTATAATATTAAAGTTCAATTCACTGAACACAATTTTATAAGAATCCAGCTAAGCTAATAGTCATATAGCTTTCCAGAGTTCCACAAATATGACATTCCCATACTCCCTGCAGAAGTTAAGTACATAAGTACTTAGCCTAGTACCCAGTTAGGTGCAGAAGTACCTAGCTTGAGCTATGTATTCCACAGATGTATTATAAATATGAAGCACAAAAAGAAGTTATAAGTTGTTATTATTTTCATTCCTCTCACTTGCTCCTATTAACTGCCTTGTAAAGCTTGTGAGCTATCATGCCTGAACTCATTCATTACAATCAGCCACTGTAAAATCTTTTGGATTCAGTGTTGATCACTTTTGGCTTATGATCCTCTCCTCAACTCTCTTTCAATTGTTGTCCTTTACTAATGGTCTTAATGACTTCAACATGTATATTGTAACCTTCCCTAAACCCTGATCTCAAGTTCTTCAATCTAGTGTCTGTCATCTCTATCTTATTTTATATGCACATCAACATACCTGGAATTACTCTACTTCCAAAATCAAAATCTAAGAAGTCTCCTCTCTGAGTCAACCCTCAGGCTATAGTTTTTATTTCTTTTTCTTGATCTCACTGAATCTACTCCTTATCCCCAGTGTGCCTTTGATCTGGGTCTCTTTCAGTTCTTTCAGACTATCCCATCCATCAAGAATTACTGATCTTCCTACCCCAGCCTCAGTTTCATGATCAGTCATTTCAGAATTGCTCTCATCAGAAACATAGAGTTATTTATAATCTTCATGCCAACTTTTCACTTTCTAAATCTGATTAAACCCATTATGTTATTCATCCTCCTCTGTCCTCAAACCACAAAACATCTTCTACCCTGCTTCTGAAGGAATCACTTTCCTAAAGAAGCTTCCTCAGTTGAGCTGCCATACCATCTTTTTTATTAGACACCAAATACTTCTCAACCTGTTGCAATCTGACCTCTCATTCCAGTATTCTTAAGCCCACTTCTTTATGGTTTTCAAAGACCTTGTGCTCATCCAATGTTTCCTGGGTAAACTGTAATAACTTGACACTTTCCTACTCTTTGGCTGTCTTTCACTTTGATGCCTCTATTTCACATTCTCCTGCTTCCTTCTGTGCAGTGAAGGCATTCTTTATACATGTACTCTTTATCCTCTTCTGCAATTGCTCCAATTTTGCAGATCATCTGTAATCATGGTCTCACTAACTGCCTCTCAACAGATGGTTCTCAAATCTCTGCCCCCAGCATAATTTCTCCTGAATTTCCTACTTCCTAATGATTCTCTCTTCCAAGAGTTCTACTAGCAACACAAATAGGCATCCCCCTCCAGATCCTGAAACTCTCTTAAGACCTCATCTTCCCAACTTCAGTAAATGCTGAAGTTGAGCCTGTTATTCAGATAAGCCCAGAGCCTCTTGTTTATCTTTTATTACTCTCCTATTCTACCTTTCATCCTCAGTTTGTGCATTAAAACTCTTCATGTCTGTGGAATTCTCACCCTTCTTTTGGGTTCTAATGCCCCTTTTATCTCTTTATCTGGCTCTTAGGATAATATGCTGTTTGCTCCTTTCCCTGACCCTCTTGTGGAAACTTCTTTCCAATTACATCTAATACAACCTCTGCCAAAGGGAACTTTTGATCAAAGCATGGCTCTGATTAGATTACATCTCTACTTAGAAATTATCAGTTGTCTATGTATTACAGGTGACTTTATTAATTATGGAATTGAAAACCCCTCATGATCCAGGTCCAACTCATCTTCTCTGGCCTCCTTATGCAACTCCTTTCTGAAGTTGTTGTTGTCCAGTAGCTAAGTGTGTCTGACCCTTTGTAACCCCAAGAACTGCAACACACCAGGCTTCCCTATCCTTAAATGTCTCCCAAAGTTTGCTCAGATTCATGTTCACTGAGTCAGTGATTCCAATCAACCATCTCATCCTCTGTCACCCCTTTCTCCTCCCACCCTCAATCTTTCTCAACATCAGGGTCTTTTCCAATGAGTTGGCTCTTCACATCAGGTGGCCAAAGTTTTGAAGCTTCAGCTCCAGCATCAGTCCTTCCAATGAATATTCAGGGTTGATTTCCTTTAGGATTAACTGATTTAATCTCCTTGCTGTCCAAGAGATTCTCCAAAGTCTTCCCCAGCACCACAATTGGAAAGCATCAATTCTTCAGTGATCAGCCTTCTTTATGGTCCAACTCTCACATCCTTATATGACTACTGGAGAAACCATAACTTTGACTAATGGACCTTTGTCAGAAAAGTGATGTCTCTGCTTTTTAATACACTGTTTAGGCTTGTCAAAGCTTTTCTTCCAAGGAGCAAGGATCTTTTAATTTTGGGGCTGCAGTCACTGTCCACAGTGATTTTAGAGCCCAAGAAAATAAAATCTGTCACTGTTTTCACTTTTTCCCCTTATATTTGCCATGAAGTGATGGTACCAGATGTGATGATCTTAGTTTTTTGAACGTTGAGTTTTAAGCCAGCTTTTCACTCTCCTTTATCACCTTCATCAAGAGGCTCTTTTGTTTCTCTTCACTTTCTGCTATTAAAGTGGTATTGGTTTCAGTCTTGGCTCTACTACTTTACTGTTGTCTTACATACTGATCATATTGGTCAACTCCTTATAGTCCTCCAGAAATTATTTGGGTAGCTGGAAATACATAAGTGAGCAAGAATACAAGGTTCCTGCTCTCACAGAACTTGTACATTCTTTCAGTAAGTATTCATCAGGAATCTACTGTGTGCCACAAATGTCTATTGCTATTTGGGTACAGGGGATACAGTGGTGAATAAAACAGACAGATAAGTAAATAAATAAATGAATGGCTGAATATACAAACACAACTATGTAATGGATAAGTAAAAACCACTATAATTAGTTTCAAGATTTGATAGGCCAAATAAGGGAGGCCTGTCCAAGCTGTGGACACTTGGGTTGAAAGCTGGGGAAAGACATTCCAGAAGAGGGATTAGCAAGTGCAAATGCCCTTGGCAAGAATGTCAAGAATGAGCTTGGACGTATTAGAGAAATAGGAAAGGATTATGTGAGGGAAGGGTGCTGTGACTTTAGGCAAGTTATATTGTCTATGCCTCAGTTCCTTCACCTCTGCAATGATACTGTACTGAAATGATACCAATACTGCACTTCATCATTTTTTAGTGAGAATAAAATGAAATAATACATGTGACATGCTTAAAAGGTGGTATTAACTGCTCAGTAAGTGGTAACTGTTACCACTTTTGATGCAACCACTGCACTAGGACTTCATGATAGTCACCCCTCCCAAGTGCTCCAGACTTCCTCTCCCCATTTCAGCATATCTTTTGTTCATGATGTTCCTTTCTTTAATACAGAAATTTCATTTCCCCTCAACTTTCTTTATGAAAATACCATCCATATTTAAATACCATCTCTTCCATGAATCCTGCTCTGGTTTCACCAGCCAAATGCATTTCTCATTTCTGGGCTTCCTTAATACTTTGTGAACTTTCTTTTCTAGCCTAAATCACATTCCCTACTGCCTCACTTCCTTCACTGGATTCTGAGCCTCTTTAGGATAAACCAAGTGTTCAGTGTTGTCCTTACTCTAATACCCACACGTGACATCACCTTGCCCAATTTTGTAAATGCCTCATAAATATTTATCAAATTGATTTGGAATTGAACTAATTCAATTCACTTTGGGCTTGTCACTTGATCTTTTTCATTACTGCTTAATCTATCAAAAGTAATTTATGATTTGTACTTTTCTTAGAAATAATATAGGCACACTACTGTACACCAGATAGGAACGAATACACTGTTGTGTATTGTGAATCCTCATTGTTCATGGTGGTTATGTTCTGTAAAGTTCTACAAATACCTGGTTAGCAAATACTGAGTCACTGCTCCTAGAAGTAATACAGGGTTAGGTTCTTGTGAATCTCTAGCTACAGCCTTTTTGTCAGCCAGTTAATACATAAACTTATTTAATGTGGATTGATGATTAAAGACACCATAGTGAATATGTATTATTGGCTCATTAGCATTCAACTCACAGCCAACATTATAATGCATGCCTGGATGAAGTTTCTCTAGCGCACCTATTTTTCCCATAAAGCACCTCACCGCCTTCTTGCATTTAGGATTGCCAGACAGCGCTTCAGCTGTGTGATTGAGGACCATGTTAAACAGCAACATCACCAGTGAAACACAAAAATATGAAAGATATGACACTAAATATATTACCAAAAAACACACTTGTTTACAGTATAAGCTGAAATGAAAAGACAGTTCATCGACTTATTGAACCTAAACTGGGACTCAAATTTTCCTCTGTTCTGCACCAGTCCACAAATGATCACGAAAACACTGTGAGTTTTGATTTGGGGGTTACAAACAAATTTTTACAAGTTGGCAAGTTCACAAATACAAAATCCATGAAAAATGAGGTTTAACTAGATTGCCTCTGTGGTGTGTTGTTACAGTTATAGTCCCACATTAATTCGTGTGAAGAAACCAAGACTATTGTGCTAGAGAGGAAGGGCAGCATCCCTCACAAGACCACAAAATGACTGCAGCATGTAAGTCACTCCAGGACACTCAGTAAGAGAGTTGACCAGCTCAGACCATTGTAAATTGCTGAGTCACAGACTGTAAGCAAATAAAATGCTGGGTGCTTTAAACCATTAACTATTGCAATAAATTGTTAAAAAATTGTTTGTAATAGATAACCTGTACAGCCTCAATATTCTTCAAGTCTATAATTTTAAGAAGATTTTTTAAATTGCATATTTCAAAGAAATCTGAAGTTTATTTGGAAACATCTCAAATAATCTTAAATAATTTACTTCTCTCATACGTTGCATATTAGAATGCTTCCTTCTAGATTTTCAAAGAAATCAAATGACATCTTGCCATCCAGATTCATCTTAAGCAATGTGATTGCCCAGGTTCACCATAGTTGGCAAGGAGAGCAACATCCCCAAGGCAATCGCATATTCTTCTGATATCTCCCACTGGGAGCATTTCTGCAGTAAAGACTGCATCCACCCTTCTTCCTTCCTTCTTCCCTTCCTCCTTTCCTCTTCCTCCTCCTCCTTCCCATCTCCTCTTCCTCCTACTTCTCTCTCTTTCTTTCTATCTGCAACAGTAAGCCAAGCCTCTCTGACTCGTAAGAGCTTTTCTTTTTTAACTTTCTTAACTCCCATCCAAGTCAGATTGTTAATTATAGACCTAACAATGTCTTGTTTTACTATAGGACTTCCTGCAGCGCCTACACTAATGATTTTCATTTGTTATGGATGCATGAGCATGCATACACAGTCAAAGTTAAGAGGGAAAAAGATCTAGGACTTCCTTTTCAAAAATGGAATTTGGAATGTAGGTTGATAAGAGGCATTGTGACATAAAATCTATACATCTGTATCTGACCATAATAGTGAACTGTTATTTAAAATCTTGCTTGTAAACTGTTCATACTATGTTCTTTATTTTGACTTTTAAAAATTCTTTGATATTAAGCCTGACAAACTACAAACCATACTAAAGATTGCTGTGCTTTTATGCTCATTTCTTGTAAAGAAAGAGCTATGAAGGGAATTAAGAAGGACATGATGTTTGAAACACTCAAGAACAGACTTGTAGGCTTTGGAATTTCAGGACTCTGTAAGAAAATGCTCATGGTATAGGAGGTTGGGGTTCTAGCCCATGTAGTTATGGATTCAGTTTTCTTTTAATACTCTGTGTTTAGACTATGACATTTGGAAGTCAACTCATACATAAAATGGAGAAAAGTGAAAAATTATAGAAATAAAAAGAAATAAAATAAAAATTATAGAAATAAAATTAAAATTATAGAATAAAAAGTTGAGGAGTCTGTCCCTGACAGGAGTTTCCTTTCTAGTAAAGCAAGACATGACATTGTAAACCATAACAAATTTCTTATAAATCTCTCCTCTGTAGTCACTATCTTATAGTTTTGAGAAGAACATATGACACTTAAAAAAAAATCTCCACATAATTTCTACACAGATTGGTTAAATCTATAAAACTTGGCTAAATCTATAATATTGAAAGTTGAATACTCATAGGAACAATTTAAAGACTTCATAAATTGAAAGTATCGAGTGTACGCGAATCCTGTCCTTCCAGAAAAGAACAATCATTGAGAAATCTCCCCATCATCATCTTGCCTTCCAAACTCCTCTCACCATTTTTTGCTTCAGGAAATGGTCAATGATAAAGAATCCCTCCCCATGTGACTCAAATAAGACTCACTGTCCACTCTTTCTCATGACTCCCTAAATACTCCAGATGACTCCTTGTTTATCTGCCTATTTTTAAAGAAAAAAAATTTTTTACACTTTGAGATAAGACTTTATCACAATAGGAGTCAACTTGATTGTGATAAGGAAGAGAGATTGTGCTCAACTCCAATCCAACAAGGATAAAGGGAGATTTGTAGCCAACAAGCACGGTGAGAATATCAGTAGATGTAAAATTACTAAGAGGAAATATCAAGGGTAGAGGAACTCATGGGGAAAACTGGCCTAACAGTATTCTTGCTAAGAACAAAACAATGAATTATGCATCAAAGGTGGGATGAGAAACTTGATCAGATATCAAGGATGCTCTGATATCCAGGTTGAGATATTCTGCTTCGCTGACTTAGCAGGATTCTTACCAAAACTGGACTCAACAATAACAAACAGAGGCAAAGGTCAAGAGTGTCCCTAAGAAGAGGGCTCAGAGGAGCCTAATTCAAGTTTGGTCAAGGAGTATCTTTGACGCCATACAAAACTCCAGACTGCCCTTCCTTTTCTTTGAGGCATATCTCATTAGTGAAATTTCTCTGCAGTATCATAACCTGAATAAAACCCTCTCCCTGATCTTTCCATTAACTTTGTTTTTAATGATAACATTGGCATGTTTATCTGTTTGTATTGGAGCATGTTCTCCTTGGAGCAGAGATTCTCAACTCCAGCTCAGCAATAAGCTTCAAGAGTCCCTGGCTCCTGGAGTTGGAGACTTGAACTATGTGAAGATGCAAATTTGGGGCAGTAAAGGTGTTGTGCATAGTGTTCATCAAATTTTCAGACAAATGTGTGTCTCCATAACAGTTTAAGAAATACCAATAGATGGGTTTATTAATGTTTTGGTTTGAGTGTGGGATGGAATTAGTTCTGTGTGATTTAACTCAGAATGGAAGAGATGGGTTCCCTTTCTCCTTCAATTCAGTTCAGTTCAGTCCCTCAGCCGTGTCTGACTCTTTGTGACCCCATGAATCGCTGCACGCCAGGCCTCCATGTCCATCACCATCTCCCAGAGTTCACTCAAACTCATGTCCATCAAGTCAGTGATGCCATCCAGCTATCTCATCCTCTGTCATCCCCTTTTCCTCCTGCCCCCAATCCGTCCCAGCATCAGAGTCTTTTCCAATGAGTCAACTCTTCGCATGAGGTGGCCAAAGTACTGGAGTTTCAGCTTTAGCATCATTCCTTCCAAAGAAATCCCAGGGCTGATCTCCTTTAGAATGGACTGGTTGGATCTCCTTGCAGTCCAAGGGACTCTCAAGAGTTTTCTCCAACACCACAGTTCAAAAGCATCAATTCTTCGGCACTTAGCCTTCTTCACAGTCCAACTCTCACATCCATACATGACCACAGGAAAAACCATAGCCTTGACTAGACAGACCTTTGTTGGTAATGTCTCTGCTTTTGAATATGCTATCTAGGTTGGTCATAACTTTCCTTCCAAGAAGTAAATGTCTTTTAATTTCATGGCTGCAATCACCATCTGCAGCGATTTTGGAGCCCCCCAAAATAAAGTCTGACACTGTTTCCACTGTTTCCCCATCTATTTCCCATGAAGTGATGGGGCCAGGTGCCATGATCTTCATTAGCAAGGCTCAAATTCGCAGATATCTCTTTTCTCTTTTATGGAGGAAAAAAATTGAAACATTGGGTAGGAAAATAAGTTAATTGCATAAATTCTAGGTGTCTCAGTCACAGAATTAATGTGTATGCTTAGTCACTCAGTTGTGTCCGACTCTTTGTGACCCCATGGACTGTAGCCCATCAGGCTCCTCTTCCATGGGGATTCTCCAGGCAAGAACACTGGAGTGGGTCGCCATGCCCTCCTCCAGAGGAATCTTCCCAACCAGGGATCAGAGCCAGGTCTCCCACAAAGTCAGGTGGATTCTCTACCATCTGAGCTATCAGGGAAGCCCAAAATTAATAATTCTGTGCTAATTCTAGGAGGTTAAATAATCCTCATAAAACACAGTTTAGGTGAAGCAAAGGTGAAAGTAGCTCTCTTCAGGTTGCTAGACAATAGAATTTCATTCCACGTGTATGGTTATCATCACCCATTTAAATTCTCATTGGCCCTGTTAATTACTGTGAACTCTTTCAACACAATTTAATAGTGCAGGCAAATTTATTTCACCCTTCCACGTAAGATTCTTCAACTCAGTGTTTATGCGGTGGGTCTCAGTATACAACCACAAATCTTAATCATCAAAAATTGTCAAGTATTTTGTTTTCTTCAAATCAGGTTAAATCTAACTCAAACCCCCATCCCAGTGGACTGGGTGAGGATTCAGTCTTGTACATTTCCAGGGCTATGCTCACTCCCCAGGGATGGACAACAGTGCAGGGATTATGTCCCTTCATTCAATACCTGCAAGTAAGCCTGCTACCAAATATAATGTAATCCTCACTATCCAGACTGCATGTTCATGAAACACTTTTTCTCCATGGTATTTATTTCAATCTGACAATACCATATACTTCATTTATTTTTATGACTTATTTCCCCACTCTTGAAATGTAAAGTCTTGAGACTAGAAGTGTTTCTTATTTTGCTCTCCATTGTATCCATACTACTTGGTAGCAGGCTTAGTAGCAGTATTGAATGAATGGGCATAACCCCTGCATTACTGTCCGTCCTTGAAAAGTAGAGATAGCCCTGCAAATGTATGACTTTGAATTCTTACCCAGAATCTGACTACAAATTCAGTTGCAACAGAGTAATGAGTTCAGCTCATGGAGCCCTGGAACTGAGATGGCCCTGAGTTCAGATTTGTCCAGAGTCATGCCAATGGGTTTGGGCCTTTGTACCTCCTGGTAATTGAAGGACAGACAGTGTCTTAGTTTGCTAGGACTGCTATGACAAAATACCACAGACTGAATGGTTTAAATAACAGAAATTTATTTTCTCACAGTTCTGGAGGCTGGCAGTCCGAGGTCAATGTGTTTGCAGGTTCGGTTCTTCTTGATGCCTTTCTCCTTGGTTTGCAGGTGGCCACCCTCTAACTGCCTCTTTCTGTGATTGTACATCCTATGCACATACATCTGGGTGTGTGTGTGTGTTATAATCTCTTCTTCTTTGGCCCAAATTGGATTAGGGCCCACCTTAATAGCCTCATTTTAAAATGATTACCTATTTACAAACCTGACCTCCCAAAACAGTCACATTCTGAGGTACTGGGAGTTTAGGGCTATGACATAAGAATTTGAATACAACACAATTCAATCCATAACACTCAACCATGTGTATTCCCCAAATTCACATCCTTCTCACATGAAAAATAAATGCATTTATGCCAACAGCCCAAAATCTTAACCCATTCCAGCAACACTAAGTCTGAAATCTCACCTAAATATCTAAATGGAGGATGGAAGAGACCCATGATTCCTCTTGAGGCAACATTCTCCAGCTGTGAACCTGTGAAACCAGACAAGATATCTGCTTCTAAAATACAATGATGGGACAGGCATAGGAGAGACAGTCTCACTCCAAAAGGGAGAGACTGGAGAGAAGAAAAAAGGGCATGGGTCCCACGTGTGTGGAATATGCCACCTCCAGAATACAGGAGAACCTACCAAGTATTTCCCTTCTTTCTCAGTGATGAGAAATGAGAGATGAATAATCCCTCTTAGGTTGGAGGGGATGTTCTTGCATACTAAACTAATAGACCTTTAAAGCTTCACTGATGTAGTAGCTCCCTGGATATTTGTAAGTCTGCCAAGGGTGTGTATCTTATGAGAGTCTCCAAAGTACTTGCTACTTGTCACTGGTTAACATGACATCATAAAATAGGGCTGGGCAGAGGAGCGAGTTGAAATGTGGGGCAGTTG
>NW_011495013.1:6864573-6868710 GCF_000754665.1 Bison bison bison
TATTTCCCTTCTTTCTCAGTGATGAGAAATGAGAGATGAATAATCCCTCTTAGGTTGGAGGGGATGTCCTTGCATACTAAACTAATAGACCTTTATTTTTATTTTTTTTTTTTTTTATTATTAATTTCAGATATACACATGCTCCCCATCCTGAACCCTCCGCCCTCCCCCCTCCCCATACCATCCCCCTGGGCCTTCCCAGCTCACCAGCCCCAAGCATCCAGCATTGTGCACTGAACCTGGACTACCTTTAAAGCTTCACTGATGTAGTAGCTCCCTGGATATTTGTAAGTCTGCCAAGGGTGTGTATCTTATGAGAGTCTCCAAAGTACTTGCTACTTGTCACTGGTTAACATGACATCATAAAATAGGGCTGGGCAGAGGAGCGAGTTGAAATGTGGGGCAGTTGTAAGAGTGGCTTCAGCTAATTCCACAGGATAATCCGTGTTGTGTGGGCTTTCAGAATTGACCTTATATCTTCCCATGGTGTTGAGCAGTAATTAGAAGCTCCTGGTGAGGGTGGTCGGAGAAGGCAATGGCACCCCACTCCAGTACTCTTGCCTGAAAAATCCCATGGACCGAGGAGCCTGGTAGGCTGCAGTCCACAGGGTCACTAAGAGTCAGACATGACTGAGCGACTTCACTTTCACTTTTCACTTTCATGCATTGGAGAAGGAAATGGCAACCCCCTCCAGTGTTCTTGCCTGGAGAATCCCAGGGACGGGGGAGCCTGGTGGGCTGCCGTCTCTGGGGTCGCACAGAGTCTGACACGACTGAAGCGACTCAGCAGCAGGTGAGGGTGGTAGAACCTTGGGTCACCCAGTTCACTTTCTGAAGATCAGTTCCTGGTGGGGGACCTATGGATGAGTCTCTTGGTCCTAAAGGAACATCTCTGTGATGCAAATGTATCCACTACAACATGGATTCATGCTCTTACTCTTTATGGTTAATGTGAGATAACAAACCATCATTTTAGTGAGGCTAAATAATTTGTCTCAGGCTATGCAACTAGTAAATGACAGAGCTGAAATCAAGCTAGGAGATTTACACAAGCTTCATTACCCCTGAACCTTCTACTCTAACACCTGAAAAAAAAAATAAAAAAGGAAAACAGAGCAAAGAGGGTACAAGGATCAGGTATTTAAAGGAAAAAAGAAAGATGAACAGAATGTTTGTGTGTGCCCAGTCATGTCCAACATTTTGCCACCCCATGGACTGTAGCACACCAGACTCTTCTGCCCATGGAATTTTCCAAGCAAGAATACCAGAGTGGAGTGCCATGCCCTCCTCCAAGGGATATTCCTGACCCAGGGATTGAGCTCATGTCTCTTGCATCTCTTGCATTGGCAGATAGTTTCTTTACCACTAGTGCCACCTAAGGAAACTCTCAAGGAGGGTACAAGGATCGGTATTTAATTGGAAAAAATAAAAGGACAGAATACTTTCTACCTATTCCCACCATAATGTTTTCACTATGATGAATCTTTTCACATTATTTCTCCTCCCACCTCAAACCCAAGATCCTTTTACAGATTGTGGCTTAGGGCTGAGCTAATGTGTTTCTGTTGTAGACACAGTTTTATTAAGCTATATCTCAAGAAAGAGAACACTGGAGATCAGAGGATCTTCCTTCAAGTCAAGAAATCATCTGACTATCCAAGGCCCTTGCTCCACCCTCTGGAGCAGCAAACACTTAGATAACATTTAAATGTTCTACATCAGTAAACAGCACATTCAATATAGGTTATTTGTAGAGTTTAATTGAGGGACTCTTCAAAGATGAGGCAGAGTTAAGGAATGTGTTAGTCGCTTAGTTGTGTCCAACTCTTTGTGACCGCATTGACTGAAGTTCTGTCCATGGGATTTTCCAGGCAAGAGTATTGGAGTGGGTCGCCACTCCAACTGGAGTGGGTCGCCAGTTCTTGCCACTCCAATTGGAGTGAGTTTCCAGTTCCTTTTCTACAGGATCTTTCCAATTCAGGGATCTTCCTGACCCAACGCTTTACCATCTGAGCTACCAAGGAAGCCAAGAATTAGGGAAACCAACATGCAAATAGTGCAGTGCTTGGGATTAGCAGTAGTGGGGACCCTTACACTTCAAGGATGAGGTGAGGGAGAGAGGCTTTATAAAAGGGCCACCTGACACCATCAACGAGGGAGCCCACAGGAGGGAGCTGGAGTGACACATACCCTGGCTTCACTACCCTCTTCCAGTCTCCTGTGGCTGCCACCCCTTAACCAGCCCCAGAAAGAACCCCATGGGGCATGGGAGCCCTCTGAACAGTTCATACAGGGTAGCTTCCTGGAGCATGGAAAAGGGTAGCAACTGGGTTCAGAGGAGCAAATGAAAACTATCAAACACACTTTTTAACTCTATGATAATGTGCCTCAAATATCATCAGTTTGGGCATAATGGATCTTACAAGCCTAGTCCAAGTGGAGACACACCTAGAATTTTCTCACGGCCAGCATAGGTGTATGTGCACATAGTGTGGTAGGGGAGGGAGTGAAGGAGGTATGAAGGAGAGGAAGAAGAGCACAAGGAGACATCCAAACTCAGATACACTATACTAAGGAGAGAATTGAGATCAATGTACGCTTAATTCAAGAACAAGTGGTTGATCGTTTTTTTTTTAAAGGAATTGTCCTTGACCAGAGATATTCGTGTAACTCTGTGATATTTTATGATATAATATAGATTCTTCTGGTCCTTGGACTGCAACCCACAGAAACACTCTATCAGTGATATTGAATCTTAATGAGATTCTTCTGGAGTGATGCAGTGAACAGAGCAAAGGCTTAAGGTAGACACCTCTGGTAAAATTTTTAAGGTAAAAGTAAACAGATCATTTAACCCCTCAAATGAGCCTAATTCCTTCTCCAATCAAGTGTAACAACAGCAGTCACCATTTATACGGCATAGCTAGGCACTTTGCTGCAGGAGTGGATGTTCATATGTCCACCTTACACATGAGAAAACACACTTGCAAAAGTGAATTAATTCTCCCCTGGCTAGTAAAGGGTGGAGCCAGGATTTGAATCCAGTCTGTCTGACTTAAAAACCCTAGATCTTTCTTTTTTTAATTTATTTAATTGGAGGCTCATTACTTTACAATATTGTGGTGGTTTTTGCCATACATTCACATGAATCAGCCACGGGTGTACATGTGTTCCCCATCCTGAACCCCCCTCCCACCTCCCTCCCCATCCCATCTCTCAGGCTCACCCCAGTGCACCAGCCCTGAGCACTCTGTCTCATGCATCAAATGGGACCTAATTAAACTTAAAAGCTTTTGCACAATGAAGGAAACTAGAAGCAAGGTGAAAAGACAGCCTTCAGAATGGGAGAAAATAATAGCAAATGAAGCAACTGACAAAGAATTAATCTCAAAAATATACAAGCAACTCCTGCAGCTCAATTCCAGAAAAATAAATGACCCAATCAAAAAATGGGCCAAAGAACTAAAAAGACATTTCTCCAAAGAAGACATACGGATGGTTAACAAACACAGGAAAAGATGCTCAACATCACTCATTATCAGAGAAATGCAAATCAAAACCACAATGAGGTACCATCTCACGCTGATCAGAATGGCTGCTATCCAAAAGTCTACAAGCAATAAATGCTGGAGAGGATGTGGAGAAAAAGGAACCCTCTTACACTGTTGGTGGGAATGCAAACTAGTACAGCCACTATGGAGAACAGTGTGGAGATTCCTTAAAAAACTGGAAAACCCTAGATCTTAATCACTACACTGATCAGCTCAGATCAGATCAGTCGCTCAGTCATGTCCGACTCTTTGCGACCCCATGAATCACAGCACGCCAGGCCTCCCTGTCCATCACCAACTCCCAGAGTTCACTCAGACTCACGTCCATCGAGTCAGTGATGCCATCCAGCCATCTCATCCTCTGTCATCCCCTTCTCCTCCTGCCCCCAATCCCTCCCAGCATCAGAGTCTTTTCCAATAAGTCAACTCTTCGCATGAGGTGGCCAAAGTACTGGAGTTTCAGCTTCAGCATCATTCCCTCCAAAGAAATCCCAGGGCTGATCTCCTTCAGAATGGACTGCTTGGATCTCCTTGCAGTCCAAGGGACTCTCAAGACTCTTCTCCAACACCACAGTTCAAAAGCCTG
>NW_011495013.1:6868810-6876606 GCF_000754665.1 Bison bison bison
CAAAAGCATCAATTCTTCGGTACTCAGCCTTCTTCACAGTCCAACTCTCACATCCATACATGACCACAGGAAAAACCATAGCCTTGACTAGACGAACCTTTGTTGGCAAAGTAATGTCTCTGCTTTTGAACATGCTATCTAGGTTGGTCATAACTTTCCTTCCAAGGAGTAAGCGTCTTTTCATTTCATGGCTGCAGTCACCATCTGCAGTGATTTTGGAGCCCAGAAAAATAAAGTCTGACACTGTTTCCACTGTTTCCCCATCTATTTCCGATGAAGTGATGGGACCAGATGCCATGATCTTCATTTTCTGAATGTTGAGCTTTAAGCCAACTTTTTCACTCTCCACTTTCACTTTCATCAAGAGGCTTTTGAGTTCCTCTTCACTTTCTGCCATAAGGGTGGTGTCATCTGCATATCTGAGGTGATTGATATTTCTCCCGGCAATCTTGATTCCAGCTTGTGTTTCTTCCAGTCCAGCGTTTCTCATGATGTACTCTGCATATAAGTTAAATAAACAGGGTGACAATATACAGCCTTGATGTACTCCTTTTCCTATTTGGAACCAGTCTGTTGTTCCATGTCCAGTTCTAACTGTTGCTTCCTGACCTGCATACAAATTTCTCAAGAGGCAGGTCAGGTGGTCTGGTATTCCCATCTCTTTCAGAATTTTCCACAGTTGATTGTGATCCACACAGTCAAAGGCTTTGGCATAGTCAATAAAGCAGAAATAGATGTTTTTCTGGAACTCTCTTGCTTTTTCCGTGATCCAGCGGATGTTGGCAATTTGATCTCTGGTTCCTCTGCCTTTTCTAAAACCAGCTTGAACATCAGGAAGTTCACGGTTCACATATTGCTGGAGCCTGGCTTGGAGAATTTCAAGCATTACTTTACTATGCTGAACTCTGGTTCAAATGGCTTTGGGGAAGATTAAGTGAACTAAATTTTTTCAAGTACTTGACTCAAACCTGACATGTGATTGATGTTCAATACATATTTGCAAAAAGAAATTTAATGAATGAATGGAACTCATACTGAAAGCCCATTCAGTATTGTTATAGTTTATTCAGTAGGAAAGGCCCAACGCATGACGAGGAAAGTGGGTAGAGAAAGTAATGTTTACTTGGCACTGATTGCACTACATGCATTAGATATGTGCAGTTTATTGAAAGGTTGGTGTGACCCAAGTGTCAAATAATTCTGTATTGATTTCTGGCAAGAAAGTGAGTATGTCTGAGTAATAATTGGTAACCATTATGTCTATGGTAGGCTGCAAGTAATGCCCCCTCAAAGATACAGTCACTTCCCAATCCCCCAACCTATGAATATCACCTTATTTTGTAAACAGTGTAACGAAGTTAAGGATCCAGAGAGAAATTGTTTATCCTGGATTATCTAAGTGGGCCTGAAATGCTACCACAGTGTAGCCTTATAAAGAAAGAGACTGGGAATTCTGAGATAGACACACAGAGGCAGTGTGAAGAAAGGGTGATAATACCACAAGTTAAGGAATACTTGACTCCAAGAGCACCAGAAGCAAGAAGACATAGGGAATGAAGTCCACACTAGCGCCTCAGGAGGGAGTATGGCCATGCCACCACTTTCATTTCAAGATTCTGGCTTCCAGAAATGTAAGAGAACAGATTTCTGTTGGTTTAAGCCACCAAATGTGTGGTAATTGGTGATCACAGCAGTAGGAAGCTAATACACTGTCTTTCCAAATGATTAGACTGTGCTAGCTTTCAAAGGTAATATTTGGCAAAATAAATTATTGTCACTATAATAAAGACTGAATTCTTCAGAAAATGTATTATTAATTGCTATAAAACATAGACAACCCAAATATTTTGTTGAACAACTGCTTTTCATTTCCCCAGAGCTTTGAGGCTAAATGAGAGAAAGATGGTGCTACCCATGAATTACATAAGTGTGTGTGGTGTGGGGGAGGGTTAGATGATAGGAAAGAAGGAAGTTAAATCTTAAAGTAGGCAGGGCCAATGGGGAGCTAAATGGAGGGGACTGGGCATTAAATCTTTCCATCAACCATGGCCAAGAGCTCAATTCTGTGGTTATCTGTGGAAAGTGACAAAAAGATTTTGGTCCATAAAACCAGAAATTTCCTGGTTGATATCTGAAACTAACCCCCAGACATGGTAGGCAAGGAGAGACCAAAGACACAAAGAGGCAGACCACTTCAGATTGGTAGGGGACAGTGTTAATAAGCAAGGAAACTTACTTATGAAGCTCGTCTTGGACAGCCACAAAGTGAGTAAATGCCTGCACTTGTCCACCAGAGTCTTAAACATTTGTATAGAGGTCTTAACTGGATCCAGTCATATATTCAGTCCAGATGGTCCCAACAACTCCTTGCTCTCTCAAGGCTGCATCTGTGAAAATGCAAATGGTGAGAAAAACAAGCATTTCAAGGATGGGGAGGGGGAGGAGTCTCTGCATGCCTGGGTCCAGTTCATGGGTCAACCAGCAGCCACATCCTCTCAACGACTTCCTCCAACAGAAGACCACCCAGATTCATGCAAAGAGATAAGAAGAATCTCAAGCTTTTCAGTGATGGGGGATGGGAGCTTGGGGAGATACTCTGTCAGTGACTCTGATGACACAGTTTTAATTCTGATCTGAGCAGAGAGATACCATTTGGAGGAAGTTGATCAGGGGCACAGTTTCATGAGTCAAATAAAAGAAACCATGTATACCAGTGCTTAACATTGAGCTTGCTGAGTATTTTCTCTCATGAGCCTCTTTATCCCATATCAATGGGAGGACTGCTCTCCATTCCACTGGTTAGACATAAGGTGAACTGAAAGTCACTCAGTTTTGTCCAACTGTTCGAAACCTCATGGACTGTAGCCCACTAGGCTCCTTTGTCCATGGAATTCTCCAGGCAAGAACAGTGGAGTGGGTTGCCATGCCCTTCTTCAGGAGATCTTCCTGACCCAGGAATCAAACCCAGGTCTCCTTCATTGCACACAGATTCTTTACCATCTGAGCCACCAGGGAAGCCCTGGTTAGAAATACCAGTGTCTAAAACAAGGCTTGGAACCTGTAAGCATTCATTAATTATGTGTTGATGGAATGAACTTCCAATGGAATCCATCTTGGGAATTTGTGTTACTGGGATGGGGGAGGAGGTTCTAAAAAGAACCTCAAATGAGGGACCATTATCTAGAATCCGGCCTTTATTTTCTTAAGAATACCTTCTGAATATTCAATGGAAGGCAGTCAAATTGCTGTCCAATTTCATATAATGGACCCTCATTTTGAGGGTTTTGTCAGACTAGGACTCTTATCAGGGCTACATTTATAAGGTAAAAAGTGTTTAAGATTTCCCATTCCTACCAGTTCAGTCTACTATTAAAAAAACAGAATCTCTAGAACTAGGGATAAGCATTAGAATGCTGAACCAGAAACCAAAGTCCTTGAGTCCCAATCCTTCACTCCATCCTACAGCCACATTGGCATTGGTGAAGCTTCTGGAAAATTACAATCATTTTACTAATAATTAAGGCCTTTTATGTTAAAACAACAGGGCATGATGTTTAGTAAAACTAATTTTTTTCCATAAGAAGTTTAAAATAAATAGGTATTTCAAGAGATTTATAGAAATAGTGTATGCTTAATTCATATCACAGTAATGCTCTGTTAATCATTTGATTTCTTTGGATCTCAGTTCTTTCATCTATAAAATAAGGAGTTTGAAACAATAATTATAGCCATATTAATAGTTGCCAATGGTCTAGAATCTATGACTCAATCACTAAAAGCTGGAAATATTCTGATTTTATGATGATAAATCACTTCCTTACCGCTGTAAATATACTTAGAAAGAAATCAGAATTTCTTGGATGGCAGTGGAAATTAGTCCTTTATGTGGTGCTTTTTATTATTTAACAACACAAAATGACAAAGCAATAGTTATGTGAGAGGTGTAAGCCTGGGAGACTGACAAATCCAATGATTTGGGGGATTGGATTAGCTTTTCATATTGACCAGAGAAATACCATGAGCTCTTTGAGTACTTGAACCATGTCTGCAACATACCTGAAACATAATAGCAGATATATTCATGTTCACTATGACAGCCTATTGTTAGACTTTATTTCCAGACACAGGCATGATAAGGAAAACTACAGTTTCTCACAAAATTTTGGCATTGTACCCATGCACTACTCTGTTCTAGTTATAATAAAGATTTTCCATGGCAACACATAAGGTCGTCCCTGGTAGCTCAGCTGGTAAAGAATCCACCTGCAATGCAGGAGACTCTGGTTCAATTCCTGGCTTGGGAAGATCCACTGAAGAAAGGATAGGCTACCCACTCCAGTATTCTTGGGCTTTCTTGGTGGCTCAGCTGGTAAAGAATCTGCCTGCAATGCGGGAGACTTGGCTTGGATCCCTGGGTTAGGAACATCCCCTGGAGAAGGGAAAGGCTACCCACTCCAGTATTCTGGCATGGAGAATTCCATGGACTGTTGCAAAGAGACATTGATGACAGTCATAATTATAGCGCATTGTATTTTTTAAATATTGCATCCAAGTATCTTCAAGTTCTGTGTATAGAGAATCTTATTTTTCCAACAATTACCAGGAAAGTAATGAGTATTATTCTTCTAGTCTACAAAAATGGAGGAATCAAGCTTCAAACAGAACTGTGAATTTAAGTTTTGTCCATGGTGTTGAAGTTAACTGAGCTCTCATCTGTCACAAAGGCATCAGTACTAAAGGCCCTCCTGGTGCTTTCACCAAACGTTCAGCTCTAAGACCCCATAACCAGAACCACTTTCCTCCAACCTTCAACATAGTAGTCATCAGCTTGGTCCTTAAAATGTGATAAGACTGACTTCTGATAATTCTTTCACTGAGGTCACCAGGGGCTCTTAATTTCCAATCCAGATAGCTATTTTTAGTTATCATTCTTTTAGGCATATTTTAGACATTTACATATTTATCTATTTTTGCCATTCTTTGGCTTTTGAGGTAGAACTTTCTTATTTCTCTTCTTTATTGCCTATTCCTCATCCTCATGGCTCAGAGGTGCGGGAGACCCAGCTTTAATCCCTGTGTCGGGAAGATCCCCTGGAGAAGGAAATGGCAACCCACTCCAGTATTCTTGCCTAAAGAATCCCATGGATGGAGGAGCCTGGTAGGCTACAGTTCACGAGGTCAAGCAGTGACCTCACACTACTAAGCGACTTCACTTTCACTTTCATCCTCTAACAATCCCTCAACTGTTAATCTTTTCCAAGTTTCTTACCAACCCTCTTATCTGAGCCCTCTACAATCACTTACTTCTGTGATTTTAAAAATCACCTTTTTGCTAAAAATTCTGGTCTGTCATATGAACCCCAAACTTAATACACATATCCCCATCTGGACTCCTTGCATGCATTTCAGATTTAGCACTTGATGTACACTGTAAGTTCCAAGATGGAACTCTTAAGTTTCTCCTGCAAGCCTGCTCCAACTCTAGCAAAATACACTTCTAATATGAGTACTGACCGCTATCCCATCTTCTAGACATCTTCATCAGAAAAACTCAACTCCTCATGGCACATCCCATGGATAATCAAATTTTTCAGATTCTATCTCAAAAATTCTTCTCAAATTACTTTTATTGTCTCCATTCCCACTTCCTCTGCTATAACTCAGATTATCATCTCTGTTTTTATGTTTTGATAATCCCTGTCTTCTCATTCTCTCGCTATACTCTTGACAATTCTCCACACTGCTAACAGTCACTGTCCTACAAAATGAAGCCAATGGCATTAGTCTGTTACTCAAAAACATCATAGAACCTTCAATAATTTGGAATAAAACTCTTCTGCTGTTGACATGTGAGGAGGTTGGCAATCTGGCCCCGCCTCTTTCTAGCATCTACTTTTACTGCTCTGTCAAACAGAACTACTAAGATTGAACTTCTTTAACTTTCCACTCATAACAAACTTTTTCAGGGTTCTACTTCTTTGAACAATGTCTTTGTTCATGATGCATCTAACTTCTCAATAGAGCATTTTCTTATTATTTTGGGAATGATCTTATTATTTTGGGAATGATCCTCTAAGTTTTTGGAGCTTTTTTAGCTCTTAAACATATGTAAGTGCTAACTCACCAAATTTTACTATAATTTCTTCATTTATGTCAGGTCACATGACTAAATACTGTTAATTTATCAATATCTATGTACAAGATTCTTAACAAATCTAAAAAGTGAAATCTGATATGCAGTATCTTTTAGAAATTACATGCTAATTATATTTTATGCTGTTTTAAAAATACTATGGTTTCAAATGGGACCTGATTGAACTTAAAAGCTTTTACACAGCAAAGGAAACCATAAATAAAATGAAAAGGCAGCTCACAGAATGGGAGAAAAATATTTGCATACAATATAAACCATAGGGGTTAATTTTCAAAAGATACAAACAGCTCATATAACTCAATATAAAAAAAAAGTGGAAAAAAATGGGCAGAAGACCTAAATAGACATCTTTCCAAAGAGGACCTACAGATGGCCAATAGGCACATGAAAAGATGACCAACATCATTAAATATTAGAGATATGAAAATAAAAATCACACTGAGATTTTACCTCACCAGTGAGAATGGCCATCATCAAAGCATCTACAAAAAATACTTGCTAGAGAAGACGTGGAGAAAAAGGGAACTTCCTACTCTATTGGTGACAACGGAAATTGGTGCAGCCACTGTGGAAAACAATACGGAGGTCCCTTTAAAAACTAAAAATAGAACTACCATATGATCCAGCAATCACACTCCTGGGTACATATTGGAGAAAACTATAATCTGAAAAGTTTCATGCACCTCAATGTTCATCAGATCAGATCAGATCAGATCAGTCACTCAGTCGTGTCTGACTCTTTGTGACCCCATGAATCGCAGCACGCCAGGCCTCCCTGTCCATCACCAACTCCCGGAGTTCACTGAGACTCACGTCCATTGAGTCAGTGATGCCATCCAGCCACATCATCCTCTGTCATCCCCTACTCCTCTTGCCCCCAATCCCTCCCAGCATCAGAGTTTTTTCCAATGAGTCAACTCTTCGCATGAGGTGGCCAAAGTACTGGAGGTTCAGCTTTAGCACCATTCCCTCCAAAGAAATCCCAGGACTGATCTCCTTCAGAATGGACTGGTTGGATCTCCTGGCAGTCCAAGGGACTCTCAAGAGTCTTCTCCAACACCACAGTTCAAAAGCATCAATTCTTCAGCGCTCAGCCTTCTTCACAGTCCAACTCTCACTTCCATACATGACCACAGGAAAAACCATAGCCTTGACTAGACGAACCTTTGTTGGCAAAGTAATGTCTCTGTTTTTGAACATGCTATCTAGGTTGGTCATAACTTTCCTTCCAAGGAGTAAGCGTCTTTTCATTTCATGGCTGCAGTCACCATCTGCAGTGATTTTGGAGACCAGAAAAAAAAAATTCTGACACTATTTCCACTATTTCCCCATCTATTTCCCATGAAGTGGTGGGACCGGATGCCATGATCTTCGTTTTCTGAATGTTGAGCTTTAAGCCAACTTTTTCACTCTCCACTTTCACTTTCATCAAGAGGCTTTTGAGTTCCTCTTCACTTTCTGCCATAAGGGTGGTGTCATCTGCATATCTGAGGTGATTGATATTTCTCCCGGCAATCTTGATTCCAGTTTGTGTTTCTTCCAGTCCAGCATTTCTCATGATGTACTCTGCATATAAGTTAAATAAACAGGGTGACAATATACAGCCTTGACGAACTCCTTTTCCTATTTGGAACCAGTCTGT
>NW_011495013.1:6876706-6877218 GCF_000754665.1 Bison bison bison
CTAAAAAGTGAAATCTGATATGCAGTACCTTTTAGAAATTACATGCTAATTACATTTTATGCTGTTTTAAAAATACTATGGTTTCAAATGGGACCTGATTGAACTTAAAAGCTTTTACACAGCAAAGGAAACCATAAATAAAATGAAAAGGCAGCTCACAGAATGGGAGAAAAATATTTTCATACAATATAAACCATAGGGGTTAATTTTCAAAAGATACAAACAGCTCATATAATTCAATATAAAAAAAGTGGAAAAAAATGGGCAGAAGACCTAAATAGACATCTTTCCAAAGAGGACCTACAGATGGCCAATAGGCACATGAAAAGATGACCAACATCATTAAATATTAGAGATATGAAAATAAAAATCACACTGAGATTTTACCTCACCAGTGAGAATGGCCATCATCAAAGCATCTACAAAAAATACTTGCTAGAGAAGACGTGGAGAAAAAGGGAACTTCCTACTCTATTGGTGACAATGGAAATTGGTGCAGCCACTGTGGAAAA
>NW_011495013.1:6877318-6878904 GCF_000754665.1 Bison bison bison
TTTATCGAGCCCATCTTTGCATGAAATGTTCCTTTGGTATCTCTGATTTTCTTGAAGAGATCCCTAGTCTTTCCCATTCTGTTGTTTTCCTCTATTTCTTTGCATTGAGCACTGAAGAAGGCTTTCTTATCTCTTCTTGCTATTCTTTAGAACTCTGCATTCAGATGTTTATATCTTTCCTTTTCTCCTTTGCTTTTCACTTCTCTTCTTTTCACAGCTATTTGTAAGGCCTCCCCAGACAGCCATTTTGCTTTATTGCGTTTCTTTTCTATGGGAATGGTCTTGATCCCTGTCTCCTGTACAATGTCACGAACCTCATTCCATAGTTCATCAGGCACTCTATCTATCAGATCTAGGCCCTTAAATCTATTTCTCACTTCCACTGTATAATCATAAGGGATTTGATTTAGGTCATACCTGAATGGTCTAGTGGTTTTCCCTACTTTCTTCAATTTAAGTCTGAATTTGGCAATAAGGAGTTCATGGTCTGAGCCACAGTCAGCTCCTGGTCTTGTTTTTGCTGACTGTATAGAGCTTCTCCATCTTGGGCTGCAAAGAATATAATCAATCTGATTTCGGTGTTGACCATCTGGTGATGTCCATGTATAGAGTCTTCTCTTGTGTTGTTGAAAGAGGGTGTTTATTATGATCAGTGTATTTTCTTGGCAAAACTCTATTAGTCTTTGCCCTGCTTCATTCCATATTCCAAGGCCAAATTTGCCTGTTACTCCAGGTGTTTCTTGACTTCCTACTTTTTCATTCCAGTCCCCTATAATGAAAAGGACATCTTTTTTGGGGTATTAGTTCTAAAAGGTCTTGTAGGTCTTCATAGAACCATTCAACTTCAGCTTCTCCAGTGGTACAGGTTGGGGCATAGACTTGGATTACTGTGATATTGAATGGTTTGCCTTGGAAATGAACAGAGATCATTCTGTCGTTTTTGAGATTGCATCCAAGTACTGCATTTCAGACTCTTTTGTTGACCATGATGGCCACTCCATTTCTTCTGAGGGATTCCTGCCCACAGTAGTAGGTATAATGGTCACCTGAGTTAAATTCACCCATTCCAGTCCATTTCAGTTCGCTGATTCCTAGAATGTCGACAATGTTCATAGCAACACTATTTACAATAGCCAGGATATTGAAGGAAACTCAGTGTCCATTGACAGATGAATGGATAAAGCAGATGTGGTGTGTGTGTGTGTGTATATACATATATACATACATATATATATATGCACACAATGGAATATTCAGTCAGTTCAGTTCTCTCTCTCAGTCGTGTCCGACTCTTTGCGACCCCATAGATGGCAGCACACCAGGCCTCCCTGTCCATCAACAACTCCTGGAGTTTACCCAAACTCATGTCCATTGAGTTGGTGATGCCATCCAACCATCTTATCCTCTGTCGTCCCCTTCTCCTCCTGCCCTTAATCTTTCCTAGCATCAGGGTCTTTTCAAATGAGTCAGCTCTTCGCATCAGGTGGCCAAAGTATTGGAGTTTCAGCTTCAGCATCAGTCCTTCTAATGAACACCGAGGACTGATCTCCTTTAGGATGGTGTGGTTGGATCTCCTTGCAGTCCAA
>NW_011495013.1:6879004-6879132 GCF_000754665.1 Bison bison bison
TGAAGATCTTTTTTGTACAGTTCTTCTGTGTATTCTTGCCATCTCTTCTTAATATCTTCTCTTTCTGTTAGGTCCATACCATTTCTGTCCTTTATCGAGCCCATCTTTGCATGAAATGTTCCTTTGGT
>NW_011495013.1:6879232-6879732 GCF_000754665.1 Bison bison bison
CCCATTCTGTTGTTTTCCTCTATTTCTTTGCATTGAGCACTGAAGAAGGCTTTCTTATCTCTTCTTGCTATTCTTTAGAACTCTGCATTCAGATGTTTATATCCTTCCTTTTCTCCTTTGCTTTTCACTTCTCTTCTTTTCACAGCTATTTGTAAGGCCTCCCCAGACAGCCATTTTGCTTTATTGCGTTTCTTTTCTATGGGAATGGTCTTGATCCCTGTCTCCTGTACAATGTCACAAACCTCATTCCATAGTTCATCAGGCACTCTATCTATCAGATCTAGGCCCTTAAATCTATTTCTCACTTCCACTGTATAATCATAAGGGATTTGATTTAGGTCATACCTGAATGGTCTAGTGGTTTTCCCTACTTTCTTCAATTTAAGTCTGAATTTGGCAATAAGGAGTTCATGGTCTGAGCCACAGTCAGCTCCTGGTCTTGTTTTTGCTGACTGTATAGAGCTTCTCCATCTTGGGCTGCAAAGATATAATCAATCTGA
>NW_011495013.1:6879832-6908315 GCF_000754665.1 Bison bison bison
GCCCTTCTCCTCCTGCCCTTAATCTTTCCTAGCATCAGGGTCTTTTCAAATGAGTCAGCTCTTCGCATCAGGTGGCCAAAGTATTGGAGTTTCAGCTTCAGCATCAGTCCTTCTAATGAACACCGAGGACTGATCTCCTTTAGGATGGTGTGGTTGGATCTCCTTGCAGTCCAAGAGACTCTCAAGAGTCTTCTCCAACACCACAGTTCAAAAGCATCAATTCTTCGGCGCTCAGCCTTCTTCACAGTCCAATTCTCACATCCATACATGACTACTGGAAAAACCATAGCCTTGACTAGATGGACCTTTGCTGGCAAGGTAATGTCTCTGCTTTTGAATATGCTGTCTAGGTTGGTCATACCTTTCCTTCCAAGGAGTAAGCATCTTTTAATTTCATGGCTGCAGTTACCATCTACAGTGATTTTGGAGCCCAAGAAAATAAAGTCTGACACTGTTTCCACTGTTTCCCCATCTATTTCCCATGAAGTGATGGGACCAGATGCCATGATCTTAGTTTTTTGAATATTACTCTGCCATAAAAAAGCCATAAAATTTAAATCATCTTATTTACAAAACAGAAATACTCATAGACATAGAAAATAAACATAAAATTTCTCTGGTGGCTCAGTGGTTAAGAATATACCTGCCAATGCAGGAGACACAGGTTCAGTACCTGGTCTGAGAAGATTCCACATGCTAGGGGCAAGTAAGTTGTGCACTACAACTACTGAGTCCGCATGCTGCTGCTGCTGCTAAGTCGCTTCAGTCGTGTCTGACTCTGTGCAACCCCATAGATGGCAGCCCACCAGGCTCCCCCATCCCTGGGAATCTCAAGGCAAGAATACTGGAGTGGGTTGCCATTTCCTTCTCCAATGCATGAAAGTGAAAAGTCAAAGTGAAGTTGCTCAGTCGTGTCCAACTCTTAGCGACTCCACAGACCGCAGCCCACCAGGCTCCTTTATCTATGGGATTTTCCAGGCAAGAGTACTGGAGTGGGGTACCATTGCCTTCTCTGCTACTACACACTGCTGTATATAAAATAACAAAGTCCTACTGTGTAGTCCAGGGAATTATAGTATCTTTTAATAACCTATAATGGCAAAGAATCTGAAAAAGAATATAAAACTGAATCAGTTTGCTGTATACCAGAGGCTAACTCAACATTGTAATTCAGCTGTGTGTGTGTGTGTTCATCCAGCTATATATCAACTTTAAAAATACTATGTTTTCAAGTAGTGTAATTAATTTATTAGACATTTATACCTTATAAACCTCAGACAAAAGTATTTAATGGTTAATCAAGAAATTACATTTAACATTACTAATGTACTCTTAAAGAATAAACTCCATTATCTTCTTTTTTCCTGAAATATTTACTTTTTGAAACCTATAATTGCTACAAAATACTACTTGAAGTGTGACTTAATAATAACATTTTAACCATAGAACATCTTATTCCCTGGTTTTAATAGAAGATCTTTGAAGGTTATAAACTACTTTGAATGCTAACTGCAGTTATTCATAAGAACATAATAAAACTAAAAGTGCTGAAGCATACTGCCATGTGTCTTCACTCTAAAACATGAAAGAAACTCCATCATTTAAGGTTTGCTTTGCTTCTCCAAGTTCAAAAACAAATGCTCTATTTAATTAATAGGCTTCATTTTTTTTTAAAGAAGTCCATTTTCTACTTCTGCAAAATTTTTCTTTGCTTTTTCTGTTTTGTATGACATTGTTGATGGTAAAATTGCTGGTTTACCCTTAAGTTACCTAATTCAAAGTATCTGAAAAGGAAGAAAATTTTTCTCTTTACCCCCGTCAACATCTTAGATTGGAGAATGTGTTTTGATATTGCCAAGACAAACATCCAAAGTCACCCACAGATGATTGATGATAGATTGACTTTTAATTTTACAAAATATCTCAATATTGTAATAGAACCCTACGTGCTGTTAGACTTTAAAAAATTAGGAGGAAATGTTTAATGGAATAAGAATCAATATTTTAAATATATTCATTCTTTTATCAGCATTTCAGCAAAACTGACATAGCAGTGAATAATATTACTTTGTAGTTTTTGTATAATTGAATATTCATATGGAGAGTAATTAATCTGGATTCATATTTCACATCTTACATTACAATAAATAACAACTGAATCAAAAACATAATTAATTTTGTAAACTATAGAGGGAAATATAATAGCACGCTTAAATGATAACAGAAAAAAGAAAAACTCAGTCTATTCCAGACATGAAGATTATTAGAGGTAAAATTTATATGACTGTACATATAAATTTTTATAAGGCAAAATGCCATAAAATAAAATAACAGAATAAAGAAATTGTAACAGGTAAACATAGTTGCCAAACTTTCACTATTCAAAGTATAGAGAAAACTGAGATTAATGTGTGTGGTAAAAAAAATATCTATTTAATAAATGATCAAAAATAGTACATTAATGATAAATACAGAACTGTAGCTTATAAATTACCTATGACAGCATGACTAGAGCCCTTTAGAAGTGATATAACATTAAAACAGACTCTCAGCATCCACTTATGACCTTTGTCTGAATAGCTCTACGTCAGAGAATATATACCTAAAGAGATAAGCTGAGAACAGAAAACCAATGGCATCTGTTTATTCTGAATGAAAAATTGAAACGTTCTAATAAGCATGTGTGTGTGTGTGTGTGTGTGTGTGGCATGCGCATATGTAGGTGTGTAGATATAGGTATCACACACATATATGTATATAGATATATATTTGAAAAAAATTATTTTAAAGAATGTCTATACACAGAAATAAGCTTCCCTGGTTGCTCAATGATAAAAAAAAAAAATGTGACTGCCAAGTAGGAGATGTGGGTTCAATCCCTGGGTCAGGAAGATCCCCTGGAGAAGGAATGGCAACCCACTCTAGTATTCTTGCTTGCAAAATCCCCTGGACAGAAGAACCAGGCAGGCTACAGTCCATGGGGTCTCAAAAGAGTCAGACACGACTTAGCAAAGCAACAAAATGACACACAGACAGTAAAATGCATACATACAGTAAAGCCAATAGCAAGTATTTGACATGAAGCAGTTTTACAGATGCAAATGTCCATATATCCACACTCAGATCAAGATATTGAATATTTTCAGCACTATAGAGCATGCATGCTTTGTAACCCTTCCCAAACAATACTCCACCCAAAGAAGTATCCACTATTTTGACTTCTGGCACCATCTGTTGGTTTTACTTGTTCATGAGTTACTTAAATGCAATCATATAGTCATTAATCCTCTGCATTTGTTTTCTTTCAAATCAGCATGTCTATGAGAGTCATTCATATTATTGAATGCACAAGTAGTTCATTCTTTTTCATGGCTGTTTAATATTTCATGACTGTGTATGAATATACCACATTTTAATAATCCATTTTACTATTAGTGAACATCTTTGGGTTAGTTCCAGGTTTTGGTAATTATGAATAAATCTGCTTTTTAAATGGCTTTTGGTGAACATAAAGACATATCTCTTGGATATTCACTTAGGATATGCTTAGGAAAAGAATAGTTAAATGAGAGCTAGGTATATGTTTTGATTTAGTAGTAACTGGTACATTGTTTTAGGGGAAAGAATTAGCAATATTGCTAATAAATAAATTTCTAATGGGATCCATTGCTAACTGGCATTACTTTATTTATTTACGGGTTTCTTTGTAATAGTTTACTTACATTGCTGAATCAAAAAGGCTTTGAGCTTGCAATTCCTAATAGAAAAATAATTTAGCACACTGATTCACCTGAAATTATAAGCATCACATTTTCAGTGGTAATGGCTTATAAGTACTTCAGTTTGAGAAAAGTGAATTTTTCCAAATGTGGTCAATCCATCTTCTCAGGAGCAAGGTTACCTCAAAGACAAGAGCAATGGTTGTTTCATGTTCCCAGCGATGCGCACAGAGTAGATGCAGTCCTGTGCTCTAGAGCCAAGCCTTCCTGCGGCAGCTCAGCCCTGGTCCTCGCTCTGTACCGTGGCACTGCCTGATAAGCCAGCCGAATTGGCCTTGCTCAGACTGTACCGCCACAGGGCTCAGTGCCTAGGCCAAGGCAATCATCTTCGTGCACATTATACTGCAAGGATCTTTCCTTTTCTTGTATTTCACTTAATAAAATTAGTCACTACATATGGTGGATTATCAGCAACAGCAGCTCTGCTTCCTTGGATTTACATGAATTTACTCTCAGTGGAGAGATCAAGAAGCAATTTATTCAGTTCTTGGCCTTGTTAGGAGCTGTCATCATCCAACCCTGCAACTCTGTCTGAATAGCACGTTTGTGATTATTTATTATGTGGAATGATGATTCTCACTTTATCAGGCAATCATTTCCAGATTCTAGAATTTTCTAAGCTATTTTTTTCAGAGGAAGAGGGAGCAAGAGCATAAGAGGGGAAAGTTTTAAAGAGGGGGCTAAAATGTCAAAAATTTGATCCCGAAGCACTTCTGGAAGTCTCTATTTTTGCCAAAGCGACTATCAAGATATTTCTCTGAGTGATGGCAGCTGTTTTCAAAGAGACCATGTCTATACCCCATGCGTGAATATTTAATAAATGGGAAATTCAGCTTTTCAAGAATGGCAGACGTAAATATTGTATAGCTAAAGAAGGAGCAGCCTCCCTGAATGTCTACAGCAGATAAGAGCTAGACGGGAAGGAAAAGGTGATAGAGCATTGGTCTCCTTTCCTCTTGCACACCTAAAGATATTTCTGTAGTGAAAAGAGCTGAATCCAGAACCACCAAGGACTAGATTATAAAGGTGCCTCTCCTTTCACAACTTCAGAATATACAGAAAGGCAGGCAAGTAATTTAAATTTTGGTGCCTTACTCTTCTCACGTGTGTGTATAAAAATAATACCAACCCTATAGAACTGATGGAGATTAGATGAGGTCAGGCCCTTCAAGGACAGAGCACAGGCCCTGGTGCTTAGTATATTCATAGTCTAATATTCAGTAATATTAGCTGTCACTAGTCTTGTGACTATAACTGTCCTTGCCTTTCCTTCCCATCCCCCTCCTCCCATTCCTGTTCCTCCTCTTCCAGTCTCCAGTTCCTACATAAAAAAACCATGAATTGTACATACTCATTAGAAAGGTCTGTATGACTAGAAAGAACCCAGATATATAAACTCTAGCTTTGGGGGGTATATAATGAATCCAAATCCTTCATATCCCTTCAAACCAGTTTCAGACTTTTGCAGTTCAGAAAACTGTTACTTTCCTTCTTGTGTTTTAGCTCTACAGCATTATTTATGGTTTTACAGATTATCTTTCTAGTGAAAGGGACTGAAAATCTGTGTACAGTGATTTCTGGTGGTGGGTGGCAACAACAGAACTTTCATGTTGAAAATGACATCTTATTTTTCAAAAGTAATTTGGGCTAGGAGGGAAAGTGCTAAAATGTTGTAGGATGGCATTGGCATTTTCATTCCTTTTCCCTTCCCCTTAGAGTGTGTTAACCAATTTAAAGGATTATTGTGTGCTTAGTCCTGGCTAATGAGAGGAATGTTCAGTTGCACAGTCTTGGCCACAATTCTATGCAAGGCCACATATGTTCCCACCTGACTGTGAAGTCAGCAGACTGGCACACGATAGGTATGATTTCACCTTGATGCACACCATCTCTCAGGCTTCTTCTTTAATCTTCATTACTGTAAAGTATATTTGTTTAAGAGTACAGAATCTGAATCCACACAAGTTCTAGCTTCAAATCATGGTTCCCCGCTTCCCAGCGGTGTGATTGGAGGCAAATTATTTAACCTCTTTGTGCATCACTGTGCTCATATGTAAAGTGAAGATAGTCATTGTAAAACTTTCTGAGGTTACTGTGAGGATTAAATAGTCAATGTATATTGACTATACTAATATATACTAAGTGCTATGAAAGTGTTTGCTATTATTATTTTTTTATGACATTGTCTTTGAGTTTCTCCAAGTGATTTCTAAAAGTCTCCCTTTTTAAATTTTCAGTAAAAATAGTATGTGGACACTGTAAGCAATTTGAACAATAAAGAAATATGCACAATTTAAAGCAAAGGCAACCACTGGTAATAGTTTCTCAGATATTCTTCCAGAGTGTTTCTATGCTACCTTTTTCTTCCTTTCTGCCTTCCTTCCCTCCTTCCTTCTTTCCTCCATTCCTACATCTTTCCCTTCCTCACTTTTTTTTTCTCCTTCTCTGTTTACTGTACAGTAATGGAGATAGAAGAAGACTGAAAGGTGGCGATTTTCATCCTTATGCACATGAGGAATTTAAAAGGGAAGGAAATTTTATTGGCTGTTTTTGTCCACAGAGAACTGCATTTGTAATACATGAGCTCTAATTAAAGCATAAACCAATGAATTTTATGTATGAAAGAACTTGTCAGATGAAGAAACTCTGGAATGGCAAACCAAGAAGGTGACTTTGAAAACATAGCTTTTTTATTATTAAAAAAAAAATCTCTGTAGAGTAATTGCGGTAATTAAACTGCCCATCCTCACCATTATCATTGTCTTTTGGGGGAAGCAATGTGCCTCATCTTCAAATTTCATTTCCTTAGTTTTATTTACAAATTGTTCCCCTCCAATGATCAAGTATATTCAAATGCCTTAAGGGATAACATCTCGAACACTACCCACCTTACTTTATTATAGAAACAATTTCATTTGATTGGCCCCATTACTCTTGCAAGGATGAAATTAAGATGATTAAATAAAACATGTAAAACAAAATCATTAGGGAAATCTATGTGAAGTACACACAGGAAAACTAATAAAGGGATATGTGAAGCTCACTTTTTTAGGACACAATTTTCCAGTATATAAGGAAATGGTTACAATAGTCATGTTTTCAAAAAACATATCATAATGAAATCTATTTAGTAAAAGAGCCAATGGAGTGGTCATTGTATGCCTTATTGAATATACTTTTCATTAATGTGAGCCACAAAATGAATAGTATCTGACTTTATTGAGATTTGAGTAGTGAATGAGCTAACAATGTTAAAGAAAAACACAGACTATTGCATTGACAGTCAGTTCCGTCGCTCAGTTGAGTCCAGCTCTGCAACCACATGGACTGCAGCATGCCAGGCCTCCCTGTGCATCACCGACTCCCAGAGTTTACCCTAACTCATGTCCATTGAATCGGTGATGCCATCCAACCATCTCATTCTCCGTCGTCCCCTTCTCCTCCTGCCCTCAGTCTTTCCCAGCATCAGGGTCTTTTCAAATGAGTCAGCTCTTCACATCAGGTGGCCAAAGTAATGGAGTTTCAGCTTCACATCAGTCCTTCCAATGAACATTCAGGACAGATTTCCTTTAGGATGGATTGGTTGGATCTTGCAGTCCAAGAGACTCTCAAGAGTCTTCTCCAACACCACAGTTCAAAAGCATCAATTCTTCGACACTAAGCTTTCTTTACAGTCCAACTCTCAAATCCATACATGACTACTGAAAAAACCATAGCCTTGACTATAGATGGACCTTTGTTGGCAAAGTAATGGCTCTGCTTTTGAATATGCTGTCTAGGTTGGTCATAACTCTCCTTCCAAGGAGTAAGCATCTTTTAATTTCATGGCTGCAATCACCATCTGTGGTGATTTTGGAGCCCCCCAAAAAATCATGGTTTCCACTTTTTCCACATCTATTTGCCATGAAGTGACAGGACCGGATGCCATGATCTCAGTTTTCTGAATGTTGAGCTTTAAGCCAACTTTTTCACTCTCCACTTTCACTTTCATCAAGAGGCTTTTGAGTTCCTCTTCACTTTCTGCCATAAGGGTGGTGTCATCTGCATATCTGAGGTTATTGTTATTTCTCCCGGCAGTCTTGATTCCAGCTTGTGCTTCTTCCAGCCCAGCGTTTCTCATGATGTACTCTGCATATAAGTTAAATAAGCAGGGTGACAATATACAGCCTTGATGTACTCCTTTCCCAATTTGGAATCAGTCTGTTGTTCCATGTCCAGTTCTAACTGTTAAGGGGAATTTTTTTTTAGAAAGAGGAACGTTTTGAAACTGTAAAGTTTTGCAAACATGATAGATCATTTCCTCTTCTGATTTTCTGTAGAGCCCATGATCCAGATGGTTGAGTCATGCCATTTCTGCACCAGAGAAGGTACTATCAGAGAATCTCCCTGCCTTTAGTGAGAAAATAAAACTGAGCAAGGTTTTCTCTATAACCCTGACATCCCTGACCTCCACCCTATTATTTCTGTAGCATCATACCTGACATTTTCCTCTTGCTGGAACAAATGAATGATGGATTATCCATATCCATAGTGGTGGATGTTGTTACTATGCCCACAAATTGGCTGTAATTTTTGCACAATACTTTACCCAATACCTATACTGCCAACTTCTCTTTCTTCCCTTTACAAAAGCATATTGAAATGCAATAATCTGTGAAAGACATTATTTTATAGATAACCTTGAATCGTTCTCAATGCATACAAGGCTAAGTCATAAACAAAATCTACTATTTTAAATATTTTGTGTAGGAAATCTTATATGTAATCATTTGAAAGAACTAGTCTGTCATGCGGAGAAGGCAATGGCACCCCACTCCAGTACTCTTGCCTGGAAAATCCCATAGATGGAGGAGCCTGGTAGGCTGCAGTCCATGGGGTGGCTAAGAGCGGACACAACTGAGCGACTTCACTTTCATTTCTCACTTTCATGTGTTGGAGAAGGAAATGGCAACCCACTCCAGTGTTCTTGCCTGGAGAATCCCAGGGACGGGGGAGCCTGGTGAGCTGCCGTCTATGGGGTCACACAGAGTCAGACACGACTGACGTGACTTAGCAACAGCAGCAGCAGTCTGTCATGACACTGAGAGTGACCACATCTTAACAAGTCACCATTTGCTTAGTGATCAACTGGAACTATAATCCATTGCCTGCAAGAGAACAATGTTCTTTCTCTCTCTACTTTGCTTAAATTAAAAAAAGGACACCTTGAGAGAAAAATGGAGGCAATTTCTCTCTCTGTATTTCAAAGATAATGTGTTTAAATACCTGATCTTGGAGGTCAGAATACCTGAGTTCCAGTCCTAGCTCTGCTGCTTGTTAGATTTGTAATTCTGAACAAGTTACATAACCCCTCTGAGCTTCAGTTTCTTCATCTATAAAATAAGGCCAATTAAATCGAGTTCAAACCATTAACTGTTATTAGTAAGAAAAGAAGTAGTTATTCATCATTGTCTGGCATGTTTTCAGAAGAAACCTGATTACATAAAAGCTCCTTCTTTTTTTCTAACAAATGTATCAACCCTTCTGAATAAATATTTGTACAAAACTATTTGCTTAAAAAGTTACCATAAGAGTTATGTTCATTCTTTTTAAGCATAAGCATTATCTGAATAAATTAGTTCGATTCAAGGAAACTAACATTAATTTGTTACCAACCAATGAATAAGTCAATCCTGGAGTCTTTGACATCTGAAATAAGTCTTGAACCTGGAGTAAGCAGAATAGACATTCCAATAAGAGGTTACGAGCATGACCGAAGACAAGAGGCATGGCAGAAGCTCTTAAACCCAAAGGTCCACCAGAATCACCTGAATGGCTTGTAAAAACACAACTTTCTGTGCCTCTTCTCCAGAGTTTCTGATTTAATAGGATTCAGATGCAGTCCAAGATTTTACCATTCTAACACTTTGTAGTTGATTTTGATACTGCTGGTGGGGACAACACTCTGAGAACCACTGGAACAGGATGATGCATGGGGGACTGCTGGGACTATGGTTTGTTACCGATGAAGCAGTGCAGTGAGCACATAGCCAGAGATGAGCTAGAAAAGAAAGGACCCAGACCATCAAACAACTTTCTGAAATGGGTGTAAGTTTAATCCAGTTTAAAAGGATCAGTACTGTAGGAATGGATTGGGGAATGGGACGTTGGAAATCCAATTGACCCGTTGAGAAGTGGGTGTAATAATCCAATGGAGAGATGACAGAGACTTGAGTTAAGTCAGAGTGGGGATGAAGAGGAAAAAGAACTTGATGAAGTAAAAGGACGGAAGAAACAGCTTGAAGATGCTCTTCAAGGATTCATAGTGGACTCAAAATCTATAATAAACCATGTTAACCATAATCTTTCTAATATACATTATACATTAAAATTGTGTTGAATTATTACCCATATTTGAATTCATAATAAAATAGAACAGGTTTGAAAGAATTTACTAGGCTCCAATCAACTACTGACCGCTGTGATAACATTTATCCATTTGGTAAAGAATTCCTGAAGAATAAGAATGATAGTTAATGAGAATTCAGTACTTGCTTTGCACTAAGAATTGTACCAAATACTCTAGTCTTAGTATTTTACTTAATTCTCATTTTATAATGTAGGTCCTATAGTTAGCTCCACTTTACAAAGGGGTTTCCTTTTTGGCTCAACTGGTAAAGAATCTGCCTGCAGTAGGGGAGACCTGGGTTCAATCCCTGGGTTGGGAAGATCCCCTGGAGAAGGGAAAGGCTATCCACTCCAGTATTCTGACCTAGAAAATTCCATGGACTGTATAGTCCATGGGGTCCCAAAGAGTCAGACATGACTGAGTAACTTTCACTTCACTTCACTTACAGACAAAGAGACTGTGACTCACAGATTAAATCATTTGCTGTTTCTTCCATTTGTCCTTCCAAATATACTTTCCATTTTTTTCTGCCTTCTTTCTGCCCCAGGAAGCTGACCTGTGTGGTCAAGCTTCCAGTTAGATATAGCCAATGAGAGAACTCAGCAAGGGACTAGAGGTATGGAACAGAGAGAGGTCAAGTTTTATTTCCTCCTCAAATGTTGTCTCACACTGGCTATGTTACTCAATATAATGTCATGGAGCCTCTGTATGTGGCCCTGTCTACACAGCTTTCTCCTTCCTAGTCCCAGGAACCAACTCTTCCCCTCCAGTGACATCTCTTCTGTTACTAGGATGGGGGTACTCACTATCTCTCATAGTTTCCTTACCAGATACTTACACTTTAATATCAGTCCCTTTATGAATTTCTCATCAAATTGTTCTACTTTGAGCTTTGAGTGTATTATCTCTTTCCCACTGGAAGCCTGCCTGATGTAATTGCTCAAAGAACACAAGGAAAGGGTAGGGGAGGCAGGAATTAGAAATCCCACAATCTGACTCTGGACACCAAGCCTCCAGAAGTCTGAATGAGGGACAGGGGAGAGGAAAATTAGTAACTCTCCCCTCTTTTGGAATGAGTACAGAGGAGGGCAAAGAAGTATCATCTAGCTGAATGGGTTTCTGCAAATTAAGAAAATCTAAGCTTCTGAAAAGATACTGATGAAAATCCTCTTTTTGACCTCTTGACCGGCTCATCCTAATTGGGGAAAAAAAAAAAAAAAAAAGACTCTGCTCAGTCCTCAACACCTTTATTTGAGAATAACAGCCTGTTTAAAAATAGATAAGGTCTAAAGTACTGCCACTGGGAAGATAATAAGTGGCAACCCTTGCTTTTCTCAATCTCACACCTTGCTCGGGTGCCTGCCCCTTCCATCAGCAAGACAAGCAATTAAAATAGTGTGGTGAGCAAAATGAGGCGGGATAGAGTCAAAGCTTCTGTGAGGTTTTTGAAAAGGCTGTTTAAACTAACAACCTGTGTATGATGTAAGTGACGATTTTTTAATGGGTGGAAGTACAGTTAGAGGATGAAAAGCAGCACTCTGGATTATATCCTTCTATCTTCTCATGTTCGTGTCCTGTTCAGTTCAAAGAACTCATTTTCTTACAGTGTGTGGCATCTTATTCTCGATTATGGAGCATCGCATAGAGTGATATATACAGTTATATGGAACAAAAGTTAATATACACAAAATCATCAGAAAACAGATCAATGTTTGATTTTCCAGAACTGATTAGAACTGTTAATCAGAGTTCAGAGAGGAGTGAGGGCAGTCTCAGCCAAGATAACAGTTCCACAGGTTTGTGATAGGTTTCGTAACAATATAATCCTGTTCGAGCCATAGATAAGTTTAGGTTATGTGCCTACCATTTTACATTTAAATATATTAGTTCTTTAAACTATGAGGCTGTTGCTGTAAAGTTAAAAGTTAATATTGAAAAACGGCAATCATGACCACCATTGAGAAAATGATAAGGACTTGAGAAAATGAGAACAGATGAAAGTTACTCAATGTAGATAATCTAATTTTTCTAGGAAAATTGTGAAGTGAAAACAAATATATATATACGAAAGAAGTTCAAAAATTAAAAATTCAAAAGAATGGCAATTTACTAGTCTAAATGATTTCCTAATGAGTTACAATATTTAGCACATTTTTGTGCACAAAAAATTCAATTTTCTACAAAAACGCTGTGATAATCATTATACATATGTATATAGTCATAAATAGTTCAATTTTTTTTCTCAGAAAGCATCTTGTTAAATCTGAAATGAGTGATAACCAGTGCACTGTTAACACCTAGGTTTAGATCTCTTGCTTTCTATTTCTATTCTATTCTAACAGATAACACAGAAACAATTAACAAAATGTCTTTGTTCCCATATCTTACTTAACTTTCTGCCTGTTCCTCTAGTTCTAATCAAGTGAATCTATTCCCTGTCATGCCCATATGCAGCTAGCTTAAGTGGACTGCAGCCTTGAACATGACTTTCATTGCTTTCAACACTGTAATCAGTTCAGTTCCCAGAGCCAAACTGATCATGTAGCAATGGACATCCATCTCTGAGACGGTCACATTTAACAGCAGCAGCAGCAGCAGCAGCATGCCTCTGTTTACTGTCAGCCACAGATAAGTCTGACCCTCACATGGGCAGGAGGTTTATGTAGCAGGAGAGATAGATGCAGAGTTACCCCCAAAGTCTGAGGTTAACAGTTTGGATGATCTACCATGTTGATAAACATAAACATGGCAAATGAGGGGGGAAAACACAAAAATTGTAAGAACAGTGAGCAAACCACATCTGGTTTCTGAAGTAACAAGTAGTTTTTTTTTTCTGCAAAACTTGTAAGGTATGTTTGTACATTAGAAATAGCTAATATATAATGTACCCTTTTGGGGGGAGTTTTGTCACTTTTAATCGTATTTAATTTTCTCAACATCCTAATGTTTTTCATTATTTCATTCAATCTGCTCAACATCCTACATAGGAGGCATTATTAGCACCAATGTATGTTGGGACTAATGGAAGGTTAAATAATGTGCTCAAGGTCACAAAGCAAGTGACTGGGACTGGATTTAAACCCAGGTCTGAAAGGTGCCAGAGCAACATTGGGTTTTAGAACTGCAAACCTCCCATCATAGCTGAGGTCACCATACACACCACTGTTTGTGGCTCACCTTCTTAACACACTCAACTCCAACTCCTACCAAACCTTGTAGAAATGTTGGAGTTTAACCCAAATTTTAAATAAGGGGAGGAACATAAATGATCAGTAAGATTCAAATTTTTAAGGCAAAATTAAATCTGATGTGAAGTATGGATAGAGAGCTTTAATGGAGGAAAGGAGGATATCCTTGAACTGTTAAAATGCCCCATTGGGTGGTCTTCTTCTCTGGTATGAGAACAAGTAAAAAGATGACTGGGAAGGGAGGATGATTAGTATTTCCTTGAAAGGACAGAGACCAGTAAATGTATGTTTGACTCAGCACTTCACTTTGAAGACATCCTAAATATCAAACCACTGTTGGTGTTCTTCAGTCACTCTGTTGTGTCCAACTCTTTGAAACCCCATGGACAGCAGCACTCCAGGCTTTGCTGTCCTTCACCATCTCTCAGAGCTTGCTCAAACTCATGTCCGTTGAGCCAGTGATGCTGTGCAACCATCTCATCATCTGTCATCCCCTTCTCCTCCTGCCTTCAATCTTTTCCAGCGTCAGGGAGTTTTCTAATGAGTTGGTTCTTATTATCAGCTGGCCAAAGTATTAGAGCTTCAGCTTCAGCATCAGTCCTTCCAATGAATATTCAGGATTGATTTCCTTTAGGATTGACTGGTTTGATCTTGCAGTCCAAGGGACTCTCAAGAGTCTTCTCCAGCACCACAGTTCAAAAGCCTCAATTCTTTGCACTCACCTTTCTTTATGGTCCAATTCTCACATCCATACATGACTACTAGAAAAACCATAGCTTTGACTAGACAGACCTTTGTTGGCAAAGTGATACCTCTGCTTTTTAATACACTGTCTAGGTTGGTCACAGTTTTTCTTCCAAGGAGCAAGAGTCTTTTTATTTCATGGTTGAAGTCACCATCTGCAGTGATTTTGGAGCCCAAGAAAATACTAAATCATTTCAAAAATGTGGATATTTCTTTCAAATTCTGGTTAAATATGGAGAATGAATACTTGAATCTACTTCTGCCTGTTCTTTTAATATCACCAAAATGAAAGAGGAGAAATAAAAGAGTAAAAATCTTCAGTGACAATGCAATAAAAATCTGGAGAGGAGACAACAGCAGGAAGGAAGGAAAGAATATGGATGAATATTCTGTAGGTAGGAAGCTGATGAAAGATAGCTTACTGGCTTAGCTGAGAAGAGAAAGCTAAACTCTGTGTGTCTATACAAGGAGATAATGATGAAGCAAAATATACAAGCCCTCAGAACCCAAAATGGAGCTCAGTGTTCCATTAAATGTTAGGTAAAGCTGAGGGCTGAAGAGAACAGGGTAGGTGGAAAGCCTTCATAAAGAGTTAGACCTAGATTTCCTCCTGCAACTTTTGCAACCAGTCAAATATTCATTCTCAACTCTCAAAGGCCAGAAGAGTTTTAGTCTCTCAAGAAAATGAACCAGAAAATTTAGACTCAAGATCCCTGTGTGATGTCATAGTGATGTACTAAACAAAAAGCAGGGAATTAAAATGAAAGTCTCCATAGCTTCATGCTAGAACTCCCAGCCCCATTCTCACACCTCTGCTCATAGGCCACTGGCATCCCAAAGCATATATACTGCTTAAGGATTTGTCTCTGAAAAACTTCAGAGAAAACTTACAATTAGTAACGTGTAGAATGGTGTCTGAATCCAAAAGGCAAGTCTCATATGTAGGCCATTTGCTGAGAAGCCATGGTTTTAAAATGAACAAGCAGCAAAGAATAAGAGAGCAATATGCAGAAATTCTTTTACATTAGAGACAGAAGAGAGAAATGGAATTTAGAAGAAATAGGCAGCACAAGGGACAGAAAATAGTTACAAAAAGAGAGGCATTTAAGAAGAGATTGTACTCATAAAACAAGAATGGGGGGATATTTTTTAAAGAACAACAACAACAAAAAAATAGCTAATATAAACATTGTGCGGCTCTTGGGGAAAAATACCAGTAAAAGAATAGAAAGAACATTCATGAAAACCTCAGAGAAAGTGGAATATGAAGCAAAAAAGAAAAAGGAAGAAATGGACAATAAGACAAAAAGAAACTCAAGTGTTGAGGTCAATCATCAAAACAATCGCTCCATAGAGAATGAAAAAATAATGGAATGAAGCAAATTATCAAATTAATTCAGGAAAGTTTCAAAGACTAGAAAAAAATAGTTTTCAGTTCTCCCAAATTCCCAGATCAGTAAACAAAAAAAAGACGCATTCCAAAGCCCACAAGAATGAAATTACAGCCTCCTGAAGCTAAATATAATCCCTGAGAGTTCCCATGAAGGAAGTTTAAATCATATGCAAAGAATAAGAATCAGAATGACATCTGATTGGTATAGTCTATGGGGTCGCAAAGAGTTGAACACGCCTGAACTACTAACGCTTTAACTTTCTTTAGACAGTTGCTATAGCTCCAGTGCTAAGTCGCTTCAGGCCTGTCCGACTCTGTGCAACCATACCGACTATAGCCTGCCAGGCTCCTCTGCTCATGGGATTCTCCAGGCAAGAATACTGGAGTGAGTTGTCATGTCCTCCTCCAAGGATCTTCCCAACCCAGGGATCAAACCCTCATGTCTTAGATCTTCTGCATTGGCAGACAGGTTCTTTACCACCGGCACCAGCTGGGAAGCCCTAAAGCTCTTGCTATGGAGAAGTGAAATATCTAAAATTATAAAATGAAGTGCTAATGATAATATAATAATAGCAATAGTGGTTTAGTTTAGTTTAGTCGCTCAGTCATGTCCGACTCTTTGCGACCCCATGAATCACAGCACGCCAGGCCTCCCTGTCCATCACCATCTCCCAGAGTTCACTCAAATTCACGTCCATCCAGTCGGTGATGCCATCCAGCCATCTCATCATCTGTTGTCCCCTTTTCCTCATCCCCCTAATCCCTCCCAGCATCAGAGTCTTTTCCAATGAGTCAACTCCTCGCATGAGGTGGCCAAATTACTGGAGTTTCAGCTTTAGCATCATTTCTTCCAAAGAAATCCCAGGGCTGATCTCCTTTAGGATGGACTGGTTGGATCTCCTTGCAGTCCAAGGGACTCTCAAGAGTCTTCTCCAACACCACAGCTCAAAAGCATCAATTCTTAGGTGCTCAGCTTTCTTCAGAGTCCAATTCTCATATCCATACATGACTACTGGAAAAACCATAACCTTGACTAGACAGACCTTTGTTGGCAAAGTAATATCTGTGCTTTTTAATATGCTATCTAGGTTGGTCATAACTTTTCTTCCAATGAGTAAGTGTCTTTTAATTTCATGGCTGAAATCACCATCTGCAGTGATTTTGGAGCCCCCAAAAATAAAGTCTGATACTGTTTCCACTGTTTCCCCATCTATTTCCCATGAAGTGATGGGTCCAGATGCCATGATCTTCATTTTCTGAATGTTGAGCTTTAAGCCAACTTTTTCACTCTCCACTTTCACTTTCATCAAGAGGCTTTTTAGTTCCTCTTCACTTTCTGCCATAATGGTGGTGTCATCTGCATATCTGAGGTTGTTGATATTTCTCCCGGCAATCTTGATTCCAGCTTGTGCTTCTTCCAGCCCAGCATTTCTCATGATGTACTCTGCAATAGTGGTAAAATGATAATAATAATTTAAAAGGAACACTTGCAATATAAGTGAGATAATAGAACCTGATAGGAAAGACTAAATGAAATGTGAGAAGTCTAAAGATGACTGGTTTGTGCCAAACCTGGAAAGCAACTGGCCTACACTGAAACAGAAAGAGCTTTGAGAGGGACTGACTGGGATGTGGGCATGCAGAGGGAAGTGCTATTTGAGTATTTAAAAATAGTATAAATATTCATGGGACAAATAGTAATGGAATTTAAAAAATATAAAAGCAGAAGAATTTTTTTTAATGAGGCAATTAATAAATCAAAGAAGAACACAACTTGTACAACAAGTGAACAATATTTTTATTATTTATAAAAATAATACAAACACTAACCTCTAATTTAAACTGATGTGTGTGTATATATATATGTATATGTGTGTGTGTATACATATATACACACATCAGTTTAAAAATAATGGAGGTGGGTATAAAAGCTAAATAGTCAAATATGATAAAAGGAAAGAAATAGAAAATCAAATAGTATAAATATATAAAATGTATTATACCATGTAAATACATAAATAATAGATAAATAGGTAAATATAAATATTCAGCCAGTAAAGAATCCACCTGACAGGAGACCCTGGTTGGATTCCTGGGTCAGGAAGCTCCCTTGGAGAAGGGACAGGCTTCCCACTCCAGTACTCTTGGTCTTCCCTGTTGGCTCAGATGGTAAAGAATCTGTCTGCAATGCAGAATACCTGGGTTTGATTCCTGGGTTGGCAAGATCCCCTGGAGAAAGGAAAGGCTACCCACTGCAGTGTTCCTGCCTGGAGAGTTCGACGGACCGAGGAGCCTGGCAGAATACAGTCCATGGAGTCGCAAAGATTCAGACATGACTGAGCGACTGTTCACTTCAAGTGATAGAAGTGTCTTTTGTTACTCATATAAAGCCTTTTTCACTCATCCCTGAGTTTATGCTAATTAGACAGATTTCCTAAATAGCTTTGAGATGGGGCTGGTTGGCATAAAAAGCAGCTAAGTAACTAGAGCACTAGAACTTCCATTCCCATCTCATGACCTCCAAAACAGTTTAATCACATGACTAGTGACATTAACCAATCATGCTTCATAAGAAAACTCTGATAAAAACTCTGGTCAGTGAGGCTCAGGGAGTTTCTGGGTTGGTGACCACATGGATGTGCTGGGAGGGTGGTATGCACAGACTCCATTAGAAGAGGGCATGGGGGCCCTGGGGCCTCCCTCCACAAGACTATATCCTGTTCATCTCCTCCATTTGGCTATTCTTGAATTTTATCCTTTATAATAAAGCTGCAGTTGTAAGTATGACATTTTCAGTCAATTCTATAAGCTCTGTTAACAAATTTTCAAACATACTGGAGAGTTACGATACTCTCAAATTTGTGGTCAAATAGGAAGACGTGCAGGGACTTGGGGACATCTGCAAGTGGGAGCAAGTGAGAGCAGTTGTGTGGGACTGAGTCCTTCAACCTGTACTAATTCCAGATTTAATTGAATTGTGAGACATTAAATCAATGTCAGAGAATTTCCTTTGGAAATACAGAGGTAGAAGTATATTGTTTAGAATATGAAAGTTAGCACCAGAAGAAAAAGATAAAATGGTTCAAAGTTATCTCTCAAGAGAGTTGAGCTAAAGGATGGAAAATAATGGGCAGAGGCTGCTTTATTTCCTTAAAATCTTTAAATTTGTTTTTACTATTGTATGTATTACATGGATAAAAAGGAAGTTTGATTTAAACAAGAAGTGAAAGTATCATTTCTAAGAAGTGAGAATATCACTTTATTATTCACTAAGCTCGAGTCATGATGCTTATTACATAGCCCTTCATTCATTCATTCATCATACCATATTTATTACTGGACATCCTGTGCTCAGTGGGAATAAGGAGATTTGAGGAATGTGTAGTTTGATTTAGAAGAACCATGTGAAAAAAGTAAGAGAATAAATGCAGAGTATATGATAAATTATATACTATAATATTGTAACACATTAATACCATTAATTATTGTTATTATTATTAACACATTATCAACTGCCAGGAGTAGGCATTTTTTTCTACCTGGAAAACTTTCCTAACATATATTGGCATAGCATGATTGATTAAGTCATGAATAAAATTTGCATTATACAGATTATAAATTATTATTATACAAAAGTCTTCAAAAATTATCAAAATGTGTTTATGAAAAATCATTTTATGAGGATAGGACAATTTATGTTTCATAAAAATCATGAACCCAAGCTATTTTATTTTCATGCCTAGCTCCTCATTTGGCATCCACTTTTTAGTTTTATGGGCTTCCCTCATAGCTCAATTGGTAAAGAATCTGCCTGCAATGCAGGAGACTCCAGTTCGATCCCTGGATTGGGAAGATCTCCTGGAGAAGGGAAAGGCTACCCAGTCGAGTATTCTGACCTGGAGAATTCCATAGACTCTATAGTCCATGGGCTTGCAAAGAGTCAGACACAACTGAGTGACTTTCACTTTCACATTCTTTTAGTTTTATATTGAAATTGTGATTTGTGTTACAATTTCTTTTGATGGTTTCCAAAATCATTGAATTTGATCTGGTTTTGTGCACTCTTCAAGGTTATTCAGTGACATTTATGCTGCTTTCTTTTTTATCCATTTGCATCAGTCAATTTATTACTTTTAGCTTGCAAGAATGTACAAATGTATTTTTCTTCACTGTTTAAACTCCCAGAAGAAATATAACTCTTTTATGATAAGGCTGAAACTCCCTAATCCCAAATCTCTTCTGCCCTATTGAAAACAGTGGTTTTTGTTATGCTCTTCTTTATCACCTCAAGGTGTCATTGGCAAGAGTACAGAACAGGCATTCAAACATTTAGGAACACAAAGCAGATAATGAAATAATGGGTAATAATTAGATAACGAAAACCACTGTGTTAGTCCAACAAATTTTGTTAACTTGTCTCATTTAGTTGCATCCAGTAAGAGATGGGATGCAGTTGGGTCTAGAGCTGAGGCAGAAATTTGGGCCACATCCAATGGTTGAGGTACCTGGTAATGACACTGCCTTATGCAAGATGCACCTCACTCTTCCATGGTCCTTTCCCTCTCTTTGTTTTCAATACTATCTTTTATTCTTTGTTTCCCATTACTCCTGTCTTCCCCTATCCCCTATACCTTTATCCTGCCAAACATTTCAGTTCAGTCACTCAGTCGTGTCCAACTCTTTGTGACCCCATGCACCACAGCATACCAGGCCTCCCTGTCCATCACCAACTCCCAGAGTTTACCCAAACTCATGTCCATCGAGTCAGTGATGCCATCCAGCTATCTCATCCTCTGTCGTCCCCTTCTTCTCCTGCCTTCAATCTTTCCCAACATTAGGGTCTTTTCAAATGAGTCAGTTCTTCGCATCAGGTGGCCAAAATATTGGAGTTTCAGCTTCAACATCAGTCCTTCCAATGAACACCCAGGACTGACTTCCTTTAGGATGGACTGGTGGTCAGGGCTGATAAGGAGTATATATGTATTAACTTATTAATCTTCACTACAGCCCTATGGAATAGGTATTATCAATTTTCCATTATACTGATGAAACAAGAGATTAGGTGAACTCCCCAAATTCATGTAGCTGGAAATCTCATTTTCTTGATTATCATGCATGTGTGTGTGTGTGTGTGTGTGTGTGTGTGTGTGTTTAGTCATGTCTGTTTGTGACCCCAGGGATGGTAGCCCGCCAGTCTCCTCTATCTATGGAATTTTCCAGGCAGGAATACTGGAGTGGGTTGCCATTTCCTCCTCCAGGGCATCTTCCCCACCCAGGGATCAAACTCATGTCTCCTGTGTCTCCTGCATTGGTAGGTGAATTCTTTCATTGTTACTTATACACTGCTTAACAAGCCAGATATTGTAAGGTACCCTTTCAGCTCCTTCCCCCATATATACACAAGGCTTTCTGTGACACTTACAGAAACCCAACAAATTCCAGTTTTAACTAGTCCATTCAAAGTGGTCAGTCCTTTCCTGCAGTGCAGTTGTTAGTTTTCCAATCTGTCTCTGGATTCTTAGACCACTTCTATCTTCCAAAGGAATGTGATGAGCTATTACAGACAAATAAGAAGTCAGGTTTGCTGAATCTGAATTTACCCATGTGACGTGGCTGTTTTGGTTTTAGCCTTAGAGTGCCTATTTCCTAAAGCTTACCTGTGCTTTATAAGCTAGTGTGGGCAGACTGTTGCTCCTAAAATGAGGAATAATTCCTGCCTATTAGCAAGTGAGTTTACTCCAGGAAACCACTGAAAGTCAGTACAAATCAGAAGAGTTTCGGCAGGAGTCTAAATTAACCTGCAGGAGTCTTTGAGAGCTGTGAGCAGTATTACTCCCAAGCACAACAAGGTCAGCCCAGTCATGATTTTGACTCTGCTTCTAAAGTGGGAATAATTTTTGAAAGAGAGCTTGCCTGTTGCTTTATGTTGTGGAAAGGAAAAGAAACATTAAGAATATGTGACTAATCAAGGGCTAGAAGATTTGAAAACAGAAGTTTTCTGATTAGTAATGCAAAGCTGGGATCATGTCTTTTTGTATTTGTCAAAGTGGGGAACATAAAATCCTGATAACCTATTCAGCTAGCTAAAAAGGTTTCCATGACAACTGTGGGAACATGGAACATTCGGTACTCTTATCTTCAAAAATAACCTTTCTGTATAGGCAAGAGATTGTTAAAAGCACTAACTTGCTTCACCTTTCTAGTCCAAGGTAACTACCTGACCATTACATTGGTCTCTTCCTACCCTGGAAAAACTTCAAATGTTCTGTTTGCCCTACAGCATAGGGATAAAAATTCAGATAAGTAGCCCAGGATAAACTGTGTTTAATCTCAGCAGTTATAGCCTTTTATAATGCACTCATTAGTTTTTCTGGGGGAAAGTGAACTTACTTCTGTGCAAGGTATTATAGATATAAAGGTTGTTCTTTCTCTCCTTTTAAAGCCAATCAAGTTGAAAATAGAAAATACAGTTATCTTTTATAAAAACTTTTTTCTGAAAAACTAGCAATACATGCTCATTATAGATAATATAAGAAATATAGAAAAAAGCTAAGGAAAAAATAAAGCATCCATTCTCTCACAACCTAGAGAACCTAATTATTGCTAATTTTTTTACATATTTTCTTTTAGTGTTTATATCATATCTCATCTCTATGTTGTTTGTTCACTGTTTTAACTGAACTGTTCTTTAGGTTAGATCCACAGAGATAATGAAGGGTTGATTGAAAAAACAAAAAGAAACATATAATAGATGGTCACTTGGGTGGCAGTGCCTCTAAGACTCACTTCTTAAAAAACCAAACCAATAGCTTTATGAATCAGATCAGATCAGTAGCTCAGTTGTGTCCGACTCTTTGAGACCCCATGAATCGCAGCATGCCAGGCCTCCCTGTCCATCACCAACTCCCGGAGTTCACCGAGACTCATGTCCATCGAGTCAGTGATGCCATCCAGCCATCTCATCCTCTGTCGTCCCCTTCTCCTCCTGCCCACAGTCCCTCCCAGCATCAGAGTCTTTTCCAATGAGTCAACTCTTCGCATGAGGTGGCCAAAGTACTGGAGTTTCAGCTTTAGCATCATTCCTTCCAAAGAAATCCCAGGGCTGATCTCCTTCAGAATGGACTGGTTGGATCTCCTTGCAGTCCAAGGGACTCTCAAGAGTCTTCTCCAACACCTCAGTTCAAAAGCATCAGTTCTTCGGCGCTCAGCCTTCTTCACAGTCCAACTCTCACATCCATACATGACCACAGGAAAAACCATAGCCTTGACTAGACGAACCTTTGTTGGCAAAGTAACGTCTCTGCTTTTGAATATGCTATCTAGGTTGGTCATAAGTTTCCTTCCAAACAGTAAGCGTCTTTTAATTTCCTGGCTGCAGTCACCATCTGCTTTTTGAATACTCAGATGTAAATAACGTATCTTATTGAGGAATGGCATTTGTATTTCTCTAGAAACAGGTTCTAATGATCCATTGGCTCTTATCCAGTATGGACTATCACTGTCTTTGGTTTATTCCATCCTTGTCCAGATCACATGTTTAGTATCAGATATCACAAATGGCACAAGCTCCAGACAACTCATGGACCATCTGAGACTTCCTTATGCAGAAGGGAGACTCCAAGGCCGCTTATCAGTATATTTTATATATAATTTTATATCCCTTTCCCCCCTGAGATTTATCATCAGTGGCATTTCAGGAGGGGAACTATAGAAGTGGTTCACTCCAGGTGCAGGTAACAAGGGAGTGGGGAGGGCATAACAGAGAAATTAAAATTAATAATTAATAAATAAAACCTACTAAAGTTTCAGTCAGTTCACTTGCTCAGCCATGTCTGACTCTTTTTGACCCCATGGACTTCAGCCCACCAGGCTTCCCTGTCCATCACCAACTCCCAGAACCTACTCAAACTCATGTCCATTGTGTTGGTGATGCCATCCAACCATCTCATCCTCTGTCATCCCCTTCTCCTCCCACCTTCAATCTTTCCCAGTATCGGGGTCTTTTCCAATGAGTCAGCTCTTCGCATCAGGTGGCCAAAGTATTGGAGTTTCAGCTTCAGCATCAGTCCTTCCAGTGAATATTCAGGATAGATTTCCTTTAGGATTGACTGGTTTGATCTCCTTGCAGGCCATGGGACTCTGAAGAGTCTTCTCCAACCTCACAGTTCAAAAGCATCAATTCTTCAGCAATAAGCTTTCTTTATGGTCCAACTCTCACATCCATACATGACTACTGGAAAAACCATAGCTTTGACTAGGTGGACCTTTGTCAGCAAAGAAATGTCTCTGCTTTTTAATATGCTGTATAGCTTTGTCATAGATTTTCTTCCAAGGAGCGAGCATCTTTTAATTTCATGGTTGCAGTCACCATCTGCAATGATTCTGGAACCCAAGAAAATAAAGTCTGTCACTGTTTCCATTGTTCCCCACCTATTTGCCATGAAGTGATGGGACCAGATGCCATGATCTTTGTTTTTTGAATGGTGAGTTTTAATCCAGCTTTTTCACTATCCTCTCTCACTTTCATCAAGAGGCTCTTGAGTTCCTCTTCGCTTTCTGCCTTAAGGATGCTGTCATCTGGATATCTGAGGTTATTGATATTTCTCCCTGGAATCTTGATTCCAGCTTGTGCTTTATCCAGTCTGGCATTTCACATGATGTACTCTGCGTATGAGTTAAATCAGCAGGTTGACAATACACAGCCTTGACATACTCCTTTCCCAATTTTGAACCAGTCCATTTTTCCTTGTCCAGTCTGTTACTTCTGGACCTACATGCATATTTCTGAGGAGACAGGTAAGGTGGTCTGGTATTCCCATCTCTTTAAGAATTTTCCACAGTTTGTTGTGAATCACATAGTCAAAGGCTTTGGCATACACAATAAAGCAGAAGTAGAAGTTTTTCTGGAACTTTCTTGCTTTTTCTCTAATCCAACGGATGTTGGCAATTTGATCTCTAGTTCTTCTGCCTTTTCTAAATCCAGCTTGAACATCTGGAAGTTCACAGTTCACATACTATTGAAGCTTGGCTTGGAGAATTTTGAGCATTATTTTGCTAGCATGTGAGATGAGTACAATTTTGTGGTAGTTTGTTTCTGTCCTTTATTGTGCCCATCTTTGTATGAAATGTTCCCTTGGTATCTCTAATTTTCTTGAAGAGATCTCTGGTCTTTCTCATTCTATTGTTTTCCTCTATTTATTTGCACTGATCTCTTAGGAAGGCTTTCTTATCTCTCCTTGCTATTCTTTGGAACTCTGCATTCAGATAAATATATCTTTCCTTTTCTCTTTTACCTTTCACTTCTCTTTTCTCAGCTATTTGTAAGGCTTCCTCAGACAACCATTTTGCCTTTTTGCATTTCTTCTTCTTGAGGATGATTTTGATCACTGCCTCCTGTACAATGTTATGAACCTCCATCCACAGTTCTTCAGGCCCTCTGTCTATCAGATCTAATCCCTTGAATCTATTTGTCACTTCCACTGTATAATCATAAGGGCTTTGATTTAGGTCATACCTGAATGGTCTAGTGGTTTTCCCTAAAGCTTAGCCTGCTTTATATTATCACAATGATTCAGCAATTCTAAATATCAGGAATAAAATACTTCTCCCAAAATATGTTTTGTTGGCCTAATTTCTAAAGAATTAGCGAAGACAAGGATGGATTTTGCTTATATAATATACACTTAAGCTTCAGATTAGCACATTTTAGTTCTTACACTTTAATTAACTTTGTGATCTACATGGGAGTTAATTCAAAGTATTCCCTCTGTGGTCCATGACAGAAAATTAGTTACTATGTTCCTCTCCTCTCAAAAATAAGTTTTATAGTGTTCATAATCATTCAAGCTTACTTGGAGGGCAGTTAATGTATTCAAGTCTTATGCCTTGTACACTTCTGCATTCAGTCAATAGATTTAAAATTAAAAGGGGTAGCATAGTGGCTGTAAAAATGAATAGAACTTAAGTTACTTCCAGTCTGCCATTCTGTGTGCAAATCATCCTCTGAAACAAGGAATTCAAACTTCTGGAAGTATTTCTCCGTATCCTTTGCCCACTTCCTTCCAAAAAATAAAACTTTAAAACTATTAATTTATTACTTTTTCTTCTTTGTACTATAATATTCATTTTAAATTATATTTTACTCTGCTTTCTACATTGGGGTGTAATCATATAAACGTCAATATTAGAAGAATTTTACTGTTCATATTTCTGGCCATTGTTACTGTTTGCTACACTTTATGATTATGACTGAAAATAATTTTGTCCTATAGAGGAGGAAAGGTATTTAAAATGATTCACTGCAGATGTCAAGATAGTCCATTGTCTATCATATTTTAAGCATTTAATCATATTAGGTTTTCATTATAAACACTATTTTATTATATAATATTCCTTTATCCAGAGATGCCAAAACTTATTTATTAATAACAATTAATTTATTATTGGACAATTAGCTTGTCCAGGTTTCACTTTTATAAATAGTGCTATATTGAATATCTCTGTACACATTTTATTTCTACCTTCTGCCTTTGCCTCAGTCTAATTTTACGGATTGCTTATAGACAGTAAACAAAGCCAAAAACCAGGACAAGAGGTCCACAATCGATTATCCTCAAACTAGATGATATGACTCATCCCTGCAGTGAACTCTAGCTTATTCAATAGTTAATTATCCACAAGCTTAGTATCCATAATTCATATGACCTACCTACAGCATCATAGAAAACAGCAAAAATATAAAAACAAAAAATCTGATGGTGTATTGTCTTTAAAAACCCTTAAGAATCTCCCTTTTTTGTATACACATCTATTATTTATGTGCAGTATTCTTGAACATTTCCATCTATCATATTATGCAGAGATTCTGCCGAATAAAATCCTCCCAGGCAGCTCCTAGTCATCTAGGGCATCCTAATCTGCTCTATTTATTCATGTTTCGATGCACATGCTAAATAAGAAACTGGCAAGATGATGCAAGAAGCTATGGATACTTGGCTTTGTTCTTGCGCTCAGAGTCAGGCAGCATTTCTCTGGATAGTTTATTCCCTACCAAACTTATGTGAAGAATATAAAGAGAATCTGATATACACCCACACCAAAGAAGCAGCCATGCCCTAAAATCACTATTCAGTGCATTCAGGAGAGGATTGTTCTGTAAGAGACATGACAAAGTCATGGGTAAGAGTTTGGCTCTAGTGCGAGATTGCCTGAGTTTGAATCCCATTGGCTGGTTGCGTGACCCTGGGCTGGTCAGGGGCTGTACTAAGCTCTGGGATAAAAGAATAGACAAGTTATACTCACTGCCTGATGGAAACTTACAGTTTGGAGAGAGAGTCAGACAATTAAAAAGATCATTATATAAGAGATCGCAGTCATTTCATCCCTCTAGACTCAGGATATCTGCTGTTATTATTATATTGAGATTGATGTTACCATCTACAGAAGATTAAATCTCTTTGAAAGCAGACCATAGATTCACAAACATTGAAGAGAGCTCTCCTCTCTCCCTCTTTCCATGTATATGCTGTGCTTAGTCGCTCAGACTCTTTGCAGCCCCATGGACTGCAGCCCACCAGGCTCCTCTGTCTATGAGAATTCTCCAGTCAAGAATACTGGAGTGGGTTACCATGCCCTCCTCCAGGAGATCTTCCCAACCCAGGGATTGAACCCAAGTCTCCCACACTGCAGGCAGATTCTTTACTGTCTGAACCACCAGAAAAGCACTGAAGGTCCATGTATATATATTTGTATATATACACACATATATATATATATATATGCTTGTGTGTGTACATACATACATATTGAAGAAAGAGTCTCTCTACACATGCAGATACACATGTGCACTTTTATATACATATACACATTTATATGTATACGAGTATTTACATACACACAAAAATACATTTTTTTCTTCAGGAAAAATGGATGGATGCTCCCACCATCCCCCTTTACTATGTGACCTTCTTATTCATTATTTTTCTCCTTCTTGCTCAACCAAGACTACCTGACTCAAATCCAAATTCAGCCTCTGGCCAGTTTTCTGACTTCTGCTAAATTTACATGTCTTTACAAAGCTTCAGTTTCTCCATCTATAAAATGAAGATTAAAAGCAACATCATCTCATAAAGATTTAATGGAGATTATAATCAATAATCTATATAAAATGTTAAGCATAATCCCAGGCACATAGTTAAGAATTCAATTGATGTTTTCTGCTTTTACAATTAGTATGTAAATTACCTTAGTCAGTATAAGATCATCCATAGACTTGGGCTCATTATTATTACCCTCCCTCTGGGACCTTACACTTATTAGAAAATAGTTATTGAGCATTTAGAGGGAATATAAAATTATCTATGCATGGAAGGGATTATCCTCAATGACTGTTTATGAATTATTAGATGCTGCACACTGGTTCCAATCACTGCACATTACCTAGACAAGAAGTTTGTTTCTCCACGCAACTTCATCACGCCTGTGAGTGTCACATGATGTCAGTGCTCAATTCCAGCATGTGGAGAAGATTTTCACCCACTCAGTTCAGTTCAGTTCAGTTAAGTCACTCAGTCATGTCCAATTCTTTGCAACCCCAAGAACCACAGCATGCCAGGCCTCCCTGTCCATCATCAACTCCTGGAGTCCACCCAAAACCATGTCCATCGAGTCAGTGATGCCATCCAACCATCTAATCCCTGTCATCCCCTTCTCCTCCTGCCCTTATTCTTTCCCAGCATTAGGGTCTTTTCAAATGAGTCAGCTCTTCACATCAGGTGGCCAAAGTATTGGAGTTTCAGCTCCAACATCAGTCCTTCCAATGAACAGATGGACTGGTTGGATCTCCTTGCAGTCCATGGGACTCTCAAAAGTCTTCTCCAGCACCACAGTTCAAAAGCATCAATTCTTCGGCGCTCAGCTTTCTTTATAGTCCAACTCTCACATCCATACATGACCACTGGAAAAACCATAGCCTTGACTAAACAGACCTTTG
>NW_011495013.1:6908415-6917403 GCF_000754665.1 Bison bison bison
AGCTGTCTAGGTTGGTCATAACTTTCCTTCCAAGGAGTAAGTGTCTTTTAATTTCATAGCTGCAGTCACCATCTGCAGTGATTTTGGAGCCCAGAAAAATAAAATCAGCCACTGTTTTCACTGTCTTCCCATCTATTTGCCATGAAGTGATGGGACCAGATGCCATGATCTCAGTTTTCTGAACGTTGAGCTTTAAGCCAACTTTTTCACTCTCCTCTTTCACTTTCATCAAGAGGCTCTTGAGTTCCTCCTCACTTTCTGCCATAAGGATGGTGTTATCTGCATATCTGAGGTTATTGATATTTCTCCCGGCAATCTTGATTCCAGCTTGTGCTTCCTCCAGCCCAGTGTTTTTCATGATATACTCTGCATATAAGTTAAATAAGCAGGGTGACAATATACAGCCTTGACGTATTCCTTTTCCTATTTGGAACCAGTCTGTTGTTCCATGTCCAGTTCTAACTGTTGCTTCCTGACCTGCATACAGGTTTCTCAAGAGGCAGGTCAGGTGGTCTAGTATTCCCATCTCTTTCAGAATTTTCCACAGTTTATTCACCCACTCAAGTTAGCCAAATGGAGAGGTGAACACACCTTAGGGACATAGGCAGGCATTGCTCTAACAAGAAATTCAAGACAGTACACTGGCTGCTCTCTCTGTGGAATTCTCACCAGTGGGAGATGAGAAGAGGAGCTGAAAGCCTGGGTTTTGTCCATGTCCACTCACAAGGCTACGGAGTCTCATCCCAGTGTTGCTGACCAACTGTACCCACTATGCAGAGTTCAGCGATTCTTCCTTTTGGACTGACCAAATGGCTACCCTCATTCAGCCAAAGAAGACTGCTTTTTCAGTCTGAGGAAGAAGGTCAAAGACTAGATTATTGTTTTCAAGTGAAGTGAAGTGAAGTCGCTCAGTCGTGTCCCACTCTTTGCGACCCCATGAACTGTAGCCTACCAGGCTTCTCTGTCCATGGGATTCTCCTGGCAAGAATACCGGAGTGGGTTACCATTTCCTTCCCCGGGGGATCTTCCTGACCCAGGGATGGAACCCGGGTCTCCCGCGTTGTAGGCAGATGCTTTAACCTCTGAGCCACCAGGGAAACCCCTAAGTTCTCAAATCGTTTTCACATGGTACTTGAGATAAAGTCTTTGAAAAGTCCAAGAGCTAAAATTTATGCAACTTTGTTCTCTGCATCTATTTTGACAACTTCCTTTAAAACCAATGAGTGGTTGACATTCAGCTACCTGCCCAAAGAAGTGAGGAAGGACTAGGCTACAATTCAGTGAAGCATGAACAGAAGAAACCACGAAGGGTACTATTGGCATTTATTTCCTCTTCACATCTACAGTTACCCTTTGTAAGAGAAGCAATCACTCCAGAGTGGTCGAGCCCCTTGCACCCTTAGTCCAGCTGCAAATGCAGTACCTAAATAGTCACAGCATTGCTGGGGCAGGGAAGAGACATAGGGTGAGATTAGGAGAGGTGGTCTCTAGTAGTGGTCTTATGTACTTTCAAACCAAAAAGATCTGGGTTCGAATCCTCCTTCAGCTACTTACAAACTAAGTAACCTTGGGCAAATTACTCAACGTCTCTGAGCTATGGCTGCCTCAATTGATAAAGTGGTGATAGTTCTGACTTAACACGGTTATCCTGGGAACTAAATAATAATACAATCTTGGCATAAGGAAGCCATCAGCAGATGCTAGCTTCTGCTACTCTTAAGGGAGGTAGAGGGAGATTAAGTCAAGAAAACTTCACAGTATCTGTGCTTGGCTGTGTCGACTCTGTGTCATTAGGTTTCTGAGATTAGGAAACCACTGGATGCCTTGTCTAATGTCAGCAACTCATTTTTGTTGTGCAAAATTCACATTTGCAGACCTCCCAGAAACCTTTACAGAATGAAGCACATAAAAGATTCATACGCGTTTGGCAGCTACCTCCCCAATAACACTTCTCAGGGGATTGATTAAGGAATTTAATTTAAACCAACAGAACCAGTAGTATTTCTGCTGATCCCTGTGTAACTGTGTTAGTGAACATAAATATACATGGACAGGCTTTGGGTAGTCTGTGATTCTTACAATTATCTAGTTCAAAGGAAAGCAAACTGATTACCATATGCATGAAAGGGAGAAACAGAAAGTTCTGTTCTGTGTCAGCAGTAGGGGAAAAAGGTGGTTTTGAAAATATGAATGTCTTGCTACTTTTATTTGATGTGTTTCCAGTGCTTGTAAAAGAAAATAATCACCAAAATATGACACATGGAAGCAAATTCATAGAGTAGTTTTCTTCTCAAGTTGCTGTGTTCAAACTTTGAACAAAAGTAATGCTAGCTAACGTAACCCTTGCAATAGTATGTGCGTCCCAGGGATTAAATGCTAAATAAATGATCCTTTTCTTATATTTGGTTATCATGATATATTTCATAATTATGTCTATGTTCTATGGGGCTGTCCTGCACATCATAAAATACTTAACAGCATCCTTGGCCTCTACTCACTGGAAATCAATAGTCTGCTATTCCTGAAATGACAATCAAATATGTTTCCAGACATCACCAAAGGTCTCAGACACTGGGATGAGGGACAAAATGGCCCCATTGGAGAACTAACGCTCTTAATCTAGAGTTCATGGACCCTGGAAGAGCCCATGGATAAGACTCTAGGGGTCCTTGAATTTGGTGGGAAAGATTTGAATTTCATTTTCACCAACCTTTATTAGAGATTTAATATTTCTTTCCATAACATATGTAAGTAACAGACCCTAATTTTGAATCATCAAATATAGAATTACCAGTATATGTGAGTTTTAACCAGATAAAAAGCACTAATACACCAGATTTTCTAACTATCGTTAGTACAGGTAATTCAATATCATTGAAAATTGGGGTAAATGTCATGACATATTCAGTGCAAAAGCAGTTTCCAAAGTATACTTTAAAAGCATTTTGTTAAAAAAAAAAAATCCTAGCAGGTTATACAGCAGAGTGTTAATAGTTTTCTCTGAAAGATGAGATTATAGATAAAATTTCCAACTTCAAGATTTTTGTATTGCTTGAATTTTAAAAAAAGAATGTATTACTTTAAGTGTGAAAAATCAGTAAAATGTTTCTATTTTTTAAAAAAGAAAATTCGGCTTAATTGTTCTAATTACTAGTTCAAAATTATGCTAGATATTTGACCCTCTGCCTGATCTTATTTAAAATATTACCAAAGGAGTACATATATTACTATATTTCTTAAACTTTGCTAATTATATTTTACAATGATTGTTACAATGATTCTTTCTTTGCATTTTTGCACCTATACCTTTTCTGAGAAGGTGTCCACAGGTTTAACCTGACTGTGAATAAAGTCCACAACACAGAGTTTACCAAGTCCTACTCTAAAACTTCTGCACTTTACCACTTATATTTGGGAAGACATGTGGCAAAGTTGTATAGTGGCTCAGAGCACAGACTCTGTTCTTCCTTCACTCAAATTACTGGCTGTAACCTTAACCAGATTAAGTAACTCTCTAAACCTCAGTTTCTTCATCTGCAAAATGAGTAATCTCATTATTAATTAATACAATTAATTAATACTAGTATGTGCCTTATACCGGCTTTCATAAGGTTAAGTGTTTAGTAACACTGCCTGGCACATAATAACTGCAACTGCAACTGTTGACACTTAATAACTGCAAGTTACTATTATTACTGCTTTAGTATCTTACAACATGGCCTCTTCAGAAATAATTGTCTAGTAAGTATTTTGCCAGAGGCAGGGGCATTGACAAAGCACAAAAATCTCTGAAATATATGCCAGGGAATATAAAATACTTAGTCTGTCTCCTGGCCAGTGGTGCTTAGCATTTTTCGTTTGTAGGAGATATGTAAGAAATTCATTTTCTTTAAGAAGGATTTGAAAGTGCTCAAAATTTCATTTGTTCCTGGACACTGTGAGGATGGAAACAGCATTTATTTCAAGTGTAGGGCTTGAAGGGTAAGAATGCAACAGGAACAATGAAGACAGAAGTCAGCTAGGAATTGCTGGACTGGGTGGCGCTTCAGTCCCCAGGTTTCTGCCTTTTACCTGCCCCTCGGTGCCAATTACCAACAAACCCCCACTGATGACACTTTTCCATCCCTGCTCGATTCACACTTGAAAGAATTTCTTTTCCCATGTGATGCCAATTCATGATAAATGTTCACAAAGGCATGACAATTTCAATTGCCAGACCATCTGGCTACTGGATATTTTACCGTGGTCTTTAGAGCCAAGAGCTTTACCAGTTGCCCTGTTTCTAAGGAAACAGAAGCTATGGTAACAATTCGTGACTTAGATGAACTGTCTCATTGCTCATTAAAAACGGCCTCTGGGGGTCAGCAAGCACAAGCTGTACTCCTGTTCCTGCAGCCAGAACACTAGGTACTATATTGCTCGTTTTCATTATTCTTATTTGCATCTTCTTTTCTGAATCACTTGCGGAACCAAGCTGAAGTGGGATCTGAGCGTAGAAAAGTCCATATTCTACCCACTTTTTCTGGGATCTTTGGTTGGGTGGATGAATAGATGGATGGAAGGATAGATGGATGGTTCAATCATTCATTCAGTTAGTCAACAAACAAATACTAAGCATTTGAGTATCAGGTCATGTCTATGCTTAAACATTTCAGGGTGAAAAGTCCAAGTTTCTTAGTTTAATAATAAATAAACAAAACCCAATGTGGGTCAAAATGCAGCCATACATTGATGAGTAATACTAATTTAGTTGGTGATGAGAAGCATTTTTACAAATGAGTGAAATAGGCTAGGACAGAATAGAGCAAAGTGCATTGTAAGTATTAAGGGTAAATGCTGCTTCATGAAACTTTTCTTAAATATGTTTTGTGTGTTTTATTGAGTTGAAAAGTAAAATGCATTTCTTATTAGAAAGTCAAGTTATGAAAAAATTTTAAAGTCACTAACTACAAAAGCCCTTTTACCTACCTCCCAGTCCCAACTCTAATTGGTACATCAAAATTCATTTTCTAATCATGCTGCACTGCTCCAGTTCTCTAAAAGCACACTTTTTTTTTCTTTCATAAATATCTTCAATGTCCATCTTAATAGAATATGGTTGGGTTCTCAAACTGCTTCTGCTTTTTTAAAAGTTATTTATTTGAATTTTAAAAATGTATTTCATTGAAGTATCAGTTCAGTGCAGTTCAGTCACTCAGTCTTGTCCAACTCTTTGCGACCCCATGAATCGCAGCACGCCAGGCCTCCCTGTCTATCACCAACTCCCCGAGTCCACTCAGACTCATGCCCATCGAGTCAGTGATGCCATCCAGCCATCTCATCATCTGTCGTCCCCTTCTCTTCCTGCCCCCAATCCCTCCCAGCATCAGAGTCTTTTCCAATGAGTCAACTCTTCGCGTGAGGTGGCCAAAGTACTGGGGTTTCAGCTTTAGCATCATTTCCCTCCAAAGAAATACCGGGGCTGATCTCCTTCAGAATGGACTGGTTGGATCTCCTTGCAGTCCAAGGGACTCTCAAGAGTCTTCTCCAACACCACAGTTCAAAAGCATCAATTCTTTAGTGCTCAGCTTTCTTCACAGTCCAACTCTCACATCCATACATGACCACAGGAAAAACCATGGCCTTGACTAGATGGACCTTTGTTGGCAAAGTAATGTCTCTACTTTTGAATATGCTATCTAGGTTGGTCATAACTTTCCTTCCAAGGAGTAAGCATCTTTTAGTTTCATGGCTGCAGTCACCATCTGCAGTGATTTTGGAGCCCCCAAAAATAGTCTCTCACTGTTTCCATTGTTTCCCCATCTATTTCCCATGAAGTGATGGGACTGGATGCCATGATTTTAATTTTCTGAATGTTGAGCTTTAAGCCAACTTTTTCACTCTCCACTTTCACTTTCATCAAGAGGCTTTTTAGTTCCTCTTCACTATAGTTGACTTAAAATGTGTTATTAATTTCTGCTATACAGGAAAGTGATTCAGTTTTACATATATATATATATATATATGTACTCATTTTCATGTTCTTTTCCATTATGGTTTATCACAGGATATTGAATATAGTTCTCTGTGCTATACAGTAGGACTTTGTTGTTTATCCACTTTATGTATAGTAGTTTGCATCTGCTAATCCCAACTCCCAATCCATCCCTCCCCCATCCCCACCTCCCTCCCCTTTAGCAACCATGAGTCTGTTCTGTATGTCTGTCAGTCTATAAAACCACACACCAGTGTGGTTCTAGATGCTTGCACAGGGCACTTTTACTTTATGTTACAGTGTATCCATCAGTTACTGCCTCACTGTTCTTTGTCCCACCTATAGCCTCCTCCAGGAAGCCTCTCTCACATACCACTCCCCTCCACCACCCAGCCCGGGTCAAGTCCCCGTCTAGAAGTTTGTAAGATCCTCATGCATACCTTATGACTGATGTTGGCTTGTCTTTCATCTTTTCAACTATATGTCTCTTAGAAATCACAACTAAGCATAATTGGTTGTTGTAGCTGCAAATTTTAACTTCCAAAGGTGACCTAAAGTGCAGACAACCCTGAGAGATAGTATCCAGTTCAATGTTGTCACAGTGTGAGCTGCTTGTTAGTGGTGGTGGACACTGCATGACTTTAGTCTGGAGAGTGAATTCTAGAAATTAAAGGACAATAATATTAAATAGTATTGAAACACTCAGTAAGGAAATTTTCCCTTTGCAAGACTTACCCATCTTTCTGATAACAAAAGGGAGAAAAATCTGTTTGATGTGTTGAAGGACAGATTTTGTAAAAAGTAAAATGATGACTCTTCTACTAATATTAATGATGCCTTTGAACTGTGTGCTGGAGACTCCTGAAAGCCCCTTGGACAGCAAGGAGATCAAACCAGTCAATTGTGAGGGAGATCAACTCTGAATATTCATGGGAAGGACGGATGCTGAAGCTCAAGCTCCAGTATTTTGGTCATCTGATGTGAACAGACAACTCATTGGAAAAGTCCCTGATGCTGGGAAAGATTGAGGGCAGAAGGAGAAGAGGGCATCAGAGGATGAGATGGCTGGACTGCATCACCGACAAAATGAAGATAAACTTGGACCAACTTCGGGAGATGGTGAGGAACAGGGAGGCATTTCTTGCTGCAGTCCAAGGGGTCACAAAGAGTCGGACTTGACTGGGCAACTGAACACCACCACCACCAATATAAAATGAATGTTTGTGAAAGATTTAACTTAGTGATTAATAAGGGAACCAGTCAGATGCTACAACCAGTTCAAAGGAATGTTCAAAGAACTCCACATATATAGACAAATAAGGAGTGCTGAAATGAAATTACAAGTAGAAGCAAAATGGGTCTGTTCACTAGGCAGTAATCAATTTCAATTTGCTCGACACAATCAATTTGTGTTTCTATGGATCAGAACCATTTGCATTATCATCATTTTCTACAATTTATTAAGTTGTAAAGTAACTGAAAGAACAATACAAGGCTGAGATAACACAGAAAGGTTATCTTTTTGGCCGATTTCAGTCTTTTGTAATTTTTCCCAACCTGCACAAATCTTTCATCTCCCTCCAACAATTGCTAATCTTCTTTGTAATATGTAAAAAGCAAGCCACTCTCTCTGAGCCTTTGGTATATAGCATTGACTAGCTGCTGCTGATAAAGATTGAAGGCAGAAGGAGAAGGTGACAGAGGATAATATGGTTAGATAGCATCACTGACTCAGTGGACATATGCCTAATCAACCTCTGGGAGATACTGAAGGACAAGGAAGCCTAGTGTGCTGCAGTCCATGGGGTCTCAAAGAGTTAGACGTGACTTAGCAGCTGAACAACAAACAACAATTGGCTAGCTGGAATTGGATAATGTCATTATTTTTATTATGATCACCTTACACTTACTTTTTATTATTTAAACTAACTTGTTTTTATTCTGTGCAATGGTGTGAATTTTTATTAAAAATGTATTAATATAATGCATCTATTAAAAGAAAATAATAAGAAAATCACAGCACAGTGATACAACTATTAGGAGGCCATATATACACTGGTTAGGACAGATTTCAAACCAGACTCCCTGGGATCAAGTGACTTTAATAAGTTATTTAAACTCTCCATACCTCAGTAATTTTACCTGTGAAATGTATTTATCTGTAAAATGGACACAATAATAGTATCCACCCTGGTAGTTCAGCTATTAAGGAATCCGCCTGCCATGCAGGAGACCCCAGTTTGATTCCTCGTTTGGGAAGATCCCCTGGAGAAGGGAAAGGCTACCCACTTCAGTATTTTGGCCTGGAGAATTCCATGGACTGCATAGTCCATGGGGTCGCAGCAAGTCAGACACAACCAAGCAACTTTCACTTTACTTTCATAACATTATGGTGAGGATTAAATTATTTAAAATTTAGAATAGTATCTGCATATAGCAAATACTGAAAACAAATTATCACTATTATTATTTTTATTGTTATAATTATATGGCAAAAACTGTGAAGATAGTATGCATGTGACTATCAGATCAGATCAGATCAGTCGCTCAGTCATGTCCAACTCTTTGTGACCCCATGAATCGAAGCACGCCAGGCCTCCCTATCCATCACCAACTCCCGGAGTTCACTGAGACTCACGTCCATCGAGTCAGTGATGCCATCCAACCATGTAATCCTCTGTCGTCCCCTTCTCCTCCTGTCCCCAATCCCTCCCAGCATCAGGGTCTTTTCCAATGAATCAACGCTTCGCATGAGGTGGCCAAAGTACTGGAGTTTCAGCTTTAGCATCATTCCTTCCAAAGAAATCCCAGGGCTGATCTCCTTCAGAATGGACTGGTTGGATCTCCTTGCAGTCCAAGGGACTCTCAAGAGTCTTCTCCAACACCACAGTTAAAAGGCATCAATTCTTCAGTGCTCAGCCTTCTTCACAGTCCAACTCTCACATCCATACATGACCACAGGAAAAACCATAGCCTTGACTAGACAAACCTTTGTTGGCAAAGGAATGTCTCTG
>NW_011495013.1:6917549-6923395 GCF_000754665.1 Bison bison bison
TTTAAGCCAACTTTATCACTCTCCACTTTCACTTTCATCAAGAGGCTTTTGAGTTCCTCTTCACTTTCTGCCATAAGGGTGGTATCATCTACATATCTGAGGTTATTGATATTTCTCCCGGCAATCTTGATTCCAGCTTGTGTTTCTTCCAGTCCAGCGTTTCTCATGAGGTACCCTGCATAGAAGTTAAATAAGCAGGGTGACAACAGATAGCCTTGACGTACTCCTTTTCCTATTTGTAACCAGTCTGTTGTTCCATGTCCAGTTCTAACTGTTGCTTCCTGACCTGCATACAGGTTTCTCAAGAGGCAGGTCAGGTGGTCTGGTATTCCCATCTCTTTCAGAATTTTCTACAGTTTATTGTGATCCACACAGTCAAAGGCTTTGGCAGAGTCAATAAAGCAGAAATAGATGTTTTTCTGGAACTCTCTTGCTTTTTCTATGATCCAGCGGATGTTGGCAATTTGATCTCTGGTTCCTCTGCCTTTTCTAAAACCAGCTTGAACATCAGGAAGTTCATGGTTCACATATTGCAGAAGCCTGGCTTGGAGAATTTTGAGCATTACTTTACTAGTGTGTGAGATGAGTGCAATTGTGCGGTAGTTTGAGCATTCTTTGGCATTTGGGAAATACTGGTATCTATAGCAGCAACCTGTTTATAGGATTTTGTCTCTACCTGAGAGTGCTTCCGAAGAGCATCAAACTTCTTATAGTTTCTCTCTGCTAGTTAACAAATTCAGTAACCTTATGTCTCTTAATTCCTCCCAGCACTCCAATAAAAACTCTTCAGTAATCAATCCCATTGACCTTCAAATTCATTGAGCCTCCTCCCAACAATGAACACAATTTGCTTCTTACCAAGCTTAGAATTCATTGTTCATCACTCTGATCATTCATTTGCATATGTACTCAACTCCCTTATTCCTGTTCCATAATATTTGCCTAGAAAAATCTCTAACCTTGAATAAACACAATTACCCCACACCTGTATGAATGAAGAAGCGTGACTTAGAGGGAAAACCTAACAGTGATAACCAAATCATGAATGTCTAACCAAACTCTTAAGAAGCCTTCAGCGCCGTCCAGCAGCCCTACTGCTTTTTCTGAAATGCCTCTTCCTTGCTCTGAGACTACTATTTTCTTCTCTCCTCAAGTCTTCAATATTTACCCATTTGTAGCATTTCTTCTTGCCTATATTTCACTGATAAGCAAATTAAGAAAACAATGACCACATTTTTTCCAGCAGCAAATTGACCAAGTCTTTGAAAACATCCACACATAGACTGACACCCTACAGTTATGAGGGATGAAGAGTATGGGCTTCAGTCATCTAAAGACAAGGGCTCTACATAGGCACTGGCTCCTATCCCCTCTGTCTACTCAAGGACTTTGATTCTACAGTACCCCCCCCTTTTTTTCCTACATTACCAACTTTTCCCTTTTTCTACTGGACTACACCTTACATAACACAGAATGCTGTAAAATATTTTTGACTCCCCGCATACTCCAACTAGCACCTCATACCGTATAGCCAAAAAAGAGTTGCTTCCACTTCCTCTGGATATTCCACTCACCCACAATCCACTTATCAAGGTGATAGTGAAACTTCATCTTGCTAATGTCAGTGGAATGCTATCCATCTTCTGACTAGACCTCTGAGGAGCATTTATTCAAGCTCTTTCTCTTAAAACGTTATATTCTCTTGCTCTAAGGATGTCATACCCTCTAAACTTTAATTATATCTTTCTAACTGACTCACCACTTCTCAATATCCTTACTGATTCTGTGTCCTGTGCCATATCTGTGAATATTGAACTCCCCTTCAGTGCTAAACATTGTTCTCAATCTACAACCGGTTCCATTCATGGCTTGAAATATCACCTACCCTCACCTCTCTCTGAGACCCAGATTTGATGATTCACCAGTTTATCTCAAATCTCCACTTCAGTGTCAGTAAGCACCTCAAATCAATATGTCCAAAATCATCATCATCATCTGATTAATAAAGATACAGATTAGACTCATGTATCAAAAAAACTCAAAAATATACTGCTTTAATCAAGAGAAAGTTTATTTATCTCTCACATTAAAGTCCAGCTAGGTGATGATGTCCAACAAAGTATAAACAAAGTTATGACTATTTGGGAATAAGGGGTTTATTAAAGGAATAAGACCTTACTCATTTTGAGAGATAGTGTGGACGTTAGATTCTAGATGGGAATGCTGGAGCATCACAGAAGTCTCTAATAGGGTCTCCTGAAGCACTACTTGAGTTGACAAGTTGAAGATTACTGGGGAATCTGGGAAGCCAATGTGGGACAATGAAGAGGAGCTGGTGAAAAATGAGATTGAAATATGTTATTTCTGCCAAAATATTACTTCTGTAGTTCCAAACACAAGTATTTAGTGGTGGGCCTGTGGCCACTATTGGTAAATATGGCCATTAGTCAGGAAGAATGGCCAAATGCAGGGCAGGGGAGAGCAAGTAGAAAATCAAATCTACCACTACTTAGAGAACAGATGTGTACAGGATGAGCAGTGGGCCTCAGAGGACACTGAGGGCAATGTCATCATTTGAGGAATAGACAAAACAGAGTGAGTTCACTGAAAAAAGTAAGAAAGAAATGGGAAAGTCATAAAAATGGGAGGAAAACAATAAGAAAGCAGTGGAATGTAAACCAAGAGAACTGAGAGTTTTGTGAAGCAATGAGTCATCAAGCAAGTCCTGTCCTTCAGAGAGATTCATAAGGTAAGAACTGGAAGGTGGCCTTGGATTTGGCAGTAAGACAGTCAGTGGTGACCTCTGAGTGCAGAAGGCCAAGTGCAGTGATTGAGTTGTGTGTTAGGAGAGTTACTTCTTCCAACTGAGAAGACAGTCTTCCAAGAAGGGCAGGAAAGAGAGAAGGCAGTGGCTAGGACAAGAGGCATGGCCAGGAGAATAGTTTTGTTATCATTATTTGCAGGTGTTTGTTTGTGTGTCTATTTGCTTGTATTGCAAAGCCTGGAACATGTTTATAGGGTATAATGAAAGAACTATTTCAGAAAAGGGCAAGTAGAAATCTGAAAGACAGGATAAATAATTGACTGATTAAAGCCCTGGCATTGGTGAGAGGCGGTAAGAATTCTGGAAACAATTGAGGGTTTTAACTCAAACAAAAAACTAAAAATGAGTATGCAAGCATTGTTGGGGAAGGGAAGAGAATCCCTTTTCTGGTTGAGAATATCTGATAGGCAACATCCGCATTTAGTGGCTATCATCCAGGGAACTTAAGAAGAATAAAGAAGATATGGAATAGCCTCTTGAATGCAGTAGGAGAGAGTTCACCAAACATAACTAAAAAGAGTATAGAATGGATTCATGGTCTGACTGAGGTTGACAAAACTGTAGTGGAACTGTACTGAATAATTGTGCCACACTGTCCTTCAGTATTTGATCAAAGTGTACAGATGGATCTTCATTCCAAGACTAGTATTCTTCTCATGGTGGGTTCAGTCAGTTAGGATGGATTCTTCTTGCAAGAAATAGAAAACGGAACTAGGTTTTTAAAAAAGTGAGTCTGTTTTTCTCACACAATAAATCCTAAAGGTAAATGGCTGCGGACGCTGGTTTTAGCAACTCAGTGAAGGTCCTACAACTGTTCTCTGTAATTCTTTCTCCTTTTTGACCACATTTACATTTGATCCAGTAGGAAAAGAGTGAAGGAGGTTGGTGCCAATTTATCACTGCCTCAGTCGTGTCCGACTCTTTGCAACCCCATGGACTGTAGCCTACCACGCTTCTCTGTCCATGGGATTTTCCAGCCAAGAGTACTGGAGTGGGTTGCCATTTCCTTCTCCAGAGGATCTTCCCAACCAAGGGATGGAACCCAGGTCTCCCACATAGTAAGCAGATGCTTTACTGTCTGAGCCACCAGGGAAGTCCTTTATTAGGAAGGCAAAACTTTCCTAGAAGTCCCAGGCTTGCTGCATCTCACTGACTCTCTTAGAGGAGCTAGACTACCTCCAGCGAGTCGGGGAGAGGCTGGCAACAGGTTAAGTGTGTACCACCAAGCAGTGTCTACTCTAGGATTCAGAGTTGAGTCTAGATGAAAAAAGTCATTCAAATGATAAGTAATAAGATCTGGATAAAAAGAGAGGTGGACAGTACCTTAACCAAGTGATCTCACTTAGCACCAAAAATAATAATATAAATTTACACTAAGTGACTTTTAGTTTGAAGCAATGGGAAGTACATATCCCTCAAGCTGTTTTCTTACTAAGAGTGTGAAAGCTGTATGTAATCTTGCAAAACAATAAAATCAATCCAGATTATGAGACATTCTATAAAAAAGCTGACCTGAACTCTTCAACTATGCCAATGTCCAGAAAGGAAAAAAAAAAGGGGTGAAGTATTAAACTAAACTAAAAAGACTAAATTGGCAATAAAATACAATATCTGATCCTTGATCCAATTCTGAACTGTTCAAAAAAGCAACAGTTATAAAAGTTTTGAAGTAACTGGACAATATTTAGTATAGATGAAATATTCAAAGTTAAATTTCTTGGCTGTAATAATGGTTGTATTATTTTGTTATAGTGTGAAATATATTTATTCTTAAAGGATTCATGCTACTGCATTTAGGAGTAAACCATCATGAACACTGCAATTACTTTAAAATTGTTCACAGATATACTATATATATTTGATTAGACACATACTCACACATACACACAGGCATAGAAAGAAAGAGAATGAGCAAATGTGGTAAAATGTTAACAATTGTTGAATCTAAGGGAAGAGAGCATGCCGGGGTCCTGCCCCGGCTGATCCAGGGTATTCGAAGCGGGGACGGTGTCGGCGACCTATTTATTTAAATATTTTATCAAAGATATAAAGAGTAATAGGATGAGGATAGCTCAGTAGGAAAATTCAGTGGAGAAAAGAGGCTGAGTAGCTTGGTTTACGCGGGAGACCAATAAAACTTCAAGACAAGAAGCTTGCACCACTTACGTAGGCCGCAGGCGTCCTTCCGTTCTCCCGAAGGAGAGGAGACACTGAGGCCTCCCCGGTCGGATCTTAGAAGCCCAGGCATAATTAGTAAGCATGGTGGGTTCCGCGCTCCAGATGGAGACTCAGCCAGAGTGAGACAGAGAGCAACATGGGGAGACCAGTATTTCGAGAAACTGATCCCAATTCTTTATTTTCCATGGTCTACTTTTATACACTGAGATGTTATGCAAAAGTCACGCGGGGTCAGCAGTCCTGACTTTTATCAAAGTCAGGTGCTTCATACAAATGTATACAGAGGTCTTAGGGGTGTTACATCATCTTCTGGCCAGGGGGGCCTGCTGACAATTTACGACCCTCTCCTTGTGACAGCGGTCAGTCAATCAGGACACTTATTTCTCCAGGGCTGATTATTCTCAAAACAGACGCCACCCAAATAAAGTTACATTCCTACAGGGTGAGGGTGTAGTGGGTTTTAGTTAAGGAAAGAATTTACTTAGCCTAAGGTCTAACGTGATTAATATCAAAGGTTAATTCTATATATTCATTAATGTGTGTAAGGGCAGGGGATATGGAGACTTAGCAACAAACATTGGCTCAACAAATGAAAAACCCTTCACCAACACAATTTCTAATTAGCCCATTATACTTATACTAATAGTTTTCTAACTTTTCTAAGGAACCTGTTTTTAGAAGGTTTAAAGCATCTCGTGCCTCTCACGGTTGGGAGGCTGTGAGCAATCACATGTGGCCGGACAAGCCTGTCAGGCAGGCTAGAGAACCTTCAGAGGAGTTTGTAGGTTAAAACAGTCTTATCACGCCCAGGAATTATTATTAACTGGAGCTCTAGGTTAACTCC
>NW_011495013.1:6923495-6930958 GCF_000754665.1 Bison bison bison
TGACAGCCCCCCGTAAAGTCAGAGATGTAGGTGAGAGCACAAAGTAGTAAAGTAGGCAGGCTCTGGTTATGGGGGTAGATGCTCGAGGATTTCCAGGGGGACTCCTGAGGCTTCATCCCGCCTTTGCCTATGTCGAGCCTCCTTCCTCATGACCTTTGTCACGGGCGGAGTACCTCACTCTGGCCCCCAACAAGAGCAGGTGTTTGTTGTACTGTTTTTTTAACTTTCATATAGCCTTTTAATCTCTCTAAAGAAAGCTAGAGATAAAAGAGAAGAAAAGAGCATTTTGGAATTTCCAATTTATTAAATGGAGTGCTACTTGAATTATTCTTGTTGTGAGCATAAGTATGAGTGGTTTAAAGTAAAAGTAAGTGTAAAAAGCATTTATATAAAACATACTCAAGACATAGGTCTTGGGTTCAAATCCTGGTTTGGCAACTTGTGCCAGGAAAACTAGACAGCTACATATAAAAGAATGTGATTAGAACATTTCCTTACATCACATATAAAAACAAACTCAAAGTGGATTAAAGACCTAAATATAAGACCTGAAACCATAAAACTCCTAGAAGAAAAGAAAGAACAATCTTTGACATAAATTGTATACTTTATTGGATTTGTTTCCTAAGGCAAAAGAAATAAAAAGGAAAATAAACAAATGGTACCTAATTAAAATTAAAAACTTTTGCACAGCAAAGGAAACCAGGAACAAAAGGAGAAGACAACTAATTGAATGGGAGAAAACATTTGCAACTAATATGACCAATAATGGTTAATATTCAAACTATATAAACAGCTGAAAAACAAACAAACAAACAAAAAAAAACTAATTTAATAAAAGAGCAGAGAACCTGAATAGACATTTTTCCAAAGAAGATATACCAACGGCTAACGGGCATATAAAAATATGCTCAACATCTCTAATTATTAGAGAAATGCAAATCAAAACCACAGTGAGATATAACCTCACATCTGTCTGAAAGGGTATCATCAAAAAGAAAACAAATACCAAATGGTGGTGAGGATGTGGAGAAAAGGAAACCCTTGAACACTGCTGGAGGGAATGTAAATCAGTGCGACCACTGTGGGAACCACATGGAGGGTCCTCAAAAAACTAAATGTAGGACTACTACATGATCTAGCAATTCCACTTCTGGGAACATTTTTCAAAAAACCTGAAAACACTAATTTGAAAAGATATGTGTACCCCAATGTTCATAGAGGCACTATTTACATTTCCCAAGTTATGAAAGCAACCTAACCTAACCTCAACAAGATGTCGGTCTGTCAAAGATGGTGTGTGTGTGTGTGTGTGTGTGTGTGTGTATTCAATGGAGTAGAATTCAGAAAAAATGAAATTCTGCCATTTGCAACACAGACATATTAGAGAGTATTATGCTTAGAAATAAGTCAGACAAAGAAAGACAAATACTGTAGGTTATCACTTTTATGTGGGATCTGAAAAATAAAACAAATGACTGTATATAATAAAATGGAAATAGACTCACAGATATAGAAAACTAACTAGTGGATACCAAAGGGGAGAGAGTAGATGGGGCAGGGGCAAGATAGGGGTATGGGATTGAGAGATACAAACTACTATGTATAAAATAAATAAATAACAAGGATACACCATACAGCACAGGGAAATATAGTCATTATTTTGCAATAATGGAGCATAATCTATAAAAAATACTGAATCACTATGTTGTATAGCTGAAACTAATATTCCAAATCAACTATATTTCAATATAAAAAAACAATATCATATTTATAATGCAGTAAATTATCCATAACTGTTGCCAAATTCCTTTTTAAAAGGTCCCAACTGTGAGGTCAGAGGGTAAGAAGTGACCTTATGGCATCTTGTGACAGGCTGCATTATAACTTTCACAAAGACATCCAGGTCCTAATCTCCATAACTTATAAATCTAGGAATATATCATCTTCCATGACAAAAGAGACTTTATAAATGGAGTACAATTAACTTTGGAGAAAGAAATGGCAACCTATTATGGTGGTCTTGCCTGGGAAATGCCATGGACAGAGGAGCCTAGCAGGCTACAGTCCCAGGGGTCGCCAAGAGTCAAACATGACTTAGTGATTAAACAACAACAGTGACTGAATTTAGTTCAATATTCAACCTGCAGAATCCATGATGATGATATGTTTGTCACCCAGTCGTGTCCAACTCTCAAGACCCCGTGGACTGTAGCTGCCAGGCTCCTCTGTCCATGGAATTCTCCAGGCAAGAATACTGGAGTGGGTAGCCATTCCTCTCTCTGGGGGATCTTCTCAACCCAGGGATCGAACCCAGGCCTCCCGCATTGAAGGCAGATTCTTTACTGTCTGAGCCACCAGGAAAATCTCAAAATTCATACCAGTCCTCAACACTCTACTATTTAGGCAAGAATATCTATAATTTTTATTTCCTTTCTTCCAAGCAGGAACTTATTTTTCCCTTTTGTCTGTATAGTTTTGTATCATATAATTCTGGATGACTAACATTAATTTTCTTGTACCATTAATGTTGCTTTTTCCAAGAAAGTCTAAAGACCAGAGCTAAAGTGGTTTTCTAGCTATTTTCCTTTGTCAAGGCCTTACAACCTAAGCCAAACAGCAACCATACTTGGTATTCCCTCTTGTTTCCTGTCAGTTCTTTGAATCTAAATCTCATAAAGATTGGATTGTGAAAGCACAAAATAAACAGTCTCATAATTAAACAAAGATATTCTTGGAGCAGACTGCTCCCAAAGGCTAAAGAAAACTTTTATTTTGTAATGAAGAAAAGAGTTAATTGGCTTCAAAAATACTTAACCAAAATGTATGAAACAATGGCACTTTGCAAGATGTGTCATATGGTAACATTTTAGAATGGACAACAGAATTTGGAGGTTGGCGTCTCACCAAACAAGGATTTCTACCATCAGCGTGTGTAAGTAGGTCTCCCTCTTTCTGAAAATATCTTGTAAACATTCTGACACAATGTAAGAGTAGCTGCAGAGAAGATTTTGCTCTAGGTACTAAAATAAAAGTAGCCTAGGTTTTTTCTTTTTAATTGAGATTATAAGGTCTTCCCTAATAGCTCAGTTGGTAAAGAATCTGCCTGCAATGCAGAAGACCCCGGTTTGATTCCTGGGTCAGGTAAATCCTCTGGAGAAGGGATAGGCTACCCACTCCAGTATTCTTGGGCTTCTCTGGTGGCTCAGCTGGTAAAGAATCTGCCTGCAGTGTGGGAGACCTGGGTTCAATCCCTGGGTTGGGAAGATCCCCTGGAGAAGGAAAAGACTACCCACTCCAGTATTCTGGCCTGGAGAATTCCATGGACTGTAAAGTCCATGGGGTCGCAAAGAGTCGAACACGACTGAGCAACTTTCACTTTCAGGGAAATAAATGATGTACAGTAAAGCCTGAGACTCTCCACAGCATAAGAGTTGTAGCAGACTGATGTGCTGTGCTCACTGCCATCAAAGACCCTTGGCTTACACAAGAGACAAATGGTCCCCAGTTCTTAGAAAGATAAAAGCTTGTTTTTCTCTAGATCACATTCCTGTAAGAGTCTCATGTTTACTATGCATTGCTTTCTCACAAGATTTTAACTGACGTTCTAGCTCTTATTTTACAGATTTTTTTATTGCCTCAGAACTCACTAAGATGGCTTTAAAAATCAGTGGTTACATTTCCTTATACATCATATGAAGGATTATTTCACAATGTATTTATAAGCATCTTGTTAATTTTACTTTTGTCTTTCAGTTATATAAACCTTTTAATAGCCAGCCACCAACCATTACTTTCTTAGACCTCTTCACCTTCTCTTCACTTCCACTGCAGCACCAACTGTGGAAAGTTGTTTTCCACAGGGATTAAGGGCTGGACTATAGCATCAGACTAAGTCCACATCCCTACTCTTGTATTTCCTGATTCTGTGATCTCAGCCAGTTCACTAGATCTTTTCCATCTTCAGGTTCTTTGGCTGGTTGTGAGGATTAATAAGATATACAACATCTTAATACACCTGGTACATAGTTAAAAGTGTTTAATGTTTTTGGAGGTCCATCTTTTACCTCCCTATCCCCAAAATAGTTTTGCTTTAGTTCAGTGAAAATAGTACTTTGCATTCAGATTCCATTGCTAGGAGAAGGAAGAAGTCAGTCAACTAGTCAGAGTCACTACTTAATTTACAACACACATGACTTAAATTTGGGCTAAGTTAGGAATAACAACTGGAATAAATCCTTGTTATTTCTGGGGAAAGTGAAGTTTCTCAGTCGTGTCTGACTCTTTGCAGCCTCATGGACTGTAGCCTACCACGCTCCTCTGTCCATGGGATTTTCCAGGCAAGAGTACTGGAGTGGGTTGCCATTTCCTTCTCCAGAGGATCTTCCCAACCCAGGGATTAAACCCAGGTCTCCTGCATTGTAAGCAAGATGCTTTACCATCTGAGCCACCAGTGGAGTCTTTCTGGGAAAAAAAGTCAAATTCCAAAGAAAACATAGACATAAAACCATGATGGAACAAATAAGAGAGTTATTTACAGAAAGAAATAGAAAGATGAAAGTCTTGATCATCAATTGACAACTACAGTTCCCCCAAATTCGCCACCCATTAACACTCTAAACACTTGTTTTGGCCCCACATGTGCTCTGTTCAAGAAATACAAATAAAACTCATGGCTGGTCAAGGAGCTAATTACCATGACACGGCTGTAGCAAGACACAACTGTGGAGATGTATATGTTCTGTATCTCTCCCTCTATCTCATTGGCCCAGAGTACCTTCTGAGGACTACCTTGCTCATACCTCAACTCTGTTCCTCATAGTCACACCACTAGTCAGGGAATCTGAGGTGGCAAAGAGAGAGGGTATATATGAACACTAGATGTTCCATAACTCAGATAGTGAAATTCTTACACTTACTTAACCCTAAGTGTAGGTTGCCCCATTTCTTTCACTGTGATTTTCACTTGTATTTTAAATTGATTTAATATGTCATGTAACTCAAGTATTTTAATTTAGCTGTTCCATGACCTCTGGGAGGTTTTCTTATTAGCAAATGTCAAGATAATCTCTCACATGATATTTGATCACATAACATTCTTTCATATGCTTTTGTGAATGTTTTATTCTCAGTACTAAAATGCTTCTCCCCTAAATCTTTTCGTGAATAATAACATGTGCTTTAAAACCCAAATCATACTGGCCTTACATTTAAAGTCCTGCCAGCTCTGATTTTTGTTTCAACACTGTACTCTGTGCAGACATCCTCTAAAAGGAATCTGAGTGAGTCTCATTTCCTAGTAATTGACATCATGTATAATTCCCTTCCCTTGAGTATGGCCCTACCAAGTAACTCACGTCAAAGATAAAGAACACAGCAAAAGTGAAAAGATGTAAGTTTCAAAGTAGGATTCAAAAAGACTTGCTACTGTCCTGCTGGCTCTTCTTGCTATTTCTCACTTGCTCTAAGGGAAACAAGTTGATGAGAATTACCTCATCAAAATGTCTTTTTGACAAAGAACTGAGGAAGCACTCCAATGAACAACCAGGAAGGAAGTTGAACCCTTGATCCAGGAGTATGTGAGAAAACTGAATCTTACCTACAACAATTTGAGTGAGCTTAGGAGTAGCTCCTCCTTCAATTGAGCTTTCAGAGGAGACCAAAGTCCCAGCCAGCACCTTTACTGCAACCTTGTGAAAGGCCTAGAAGCAGAGACATTAAGCACAGATTTCTGGCCCACAAAATCGATGAGATAGCAAATGTTTGTTGTTTTAAGCAACTAGGTTTTGGGGTAATTTGCTATACGGCAAGAAATAGCTAATATATTCCCTATGCAGCAGACCTGGATATGGCATAAGCCCTCTTGGAGGAGGTCGCCTTAAACCCCACCATAGAGCCACCAGAACTTACACAGGACTGGGGAAACAGACTCTTGGAGGGCACAAACAGAACCTTCTGCACACGAGGACCCAGGAGAAAGAAACAGTGACCCCACAAGGGACTGACCCAGACTTGACCGTGAGTGTCAAGGAGTCTCCAGAGGAGGCATGGGTCAGTGGTGGCCTGCTGCAGGGTTGGGGCACTAAATGTAGCAGTGCCTGCATTTATGCATACATGTGTATGCATACACATGTATATAAATGTAGCAGTGCCTGCATGGGACCTTTTAAAGAAAGTTGCCATTATTTTCATTACCTCCACCATAGTTTGGCCCCAGATAAATAACAGGGAGGGGACACAGCCCCACCCATCAACAGAAAATTGAATTAAAGATTTACTGAGTATGGCCCCGCCCATCAGAACATGACCCAGTTTTCCCTTCAGTCAAGTCTCTCCCATCAGGAAGCTTCCATAAGCCTCTTATCCTTCTCCATCAGAGGGCAGACAGACTGAAAACCACAATCACAGAAAACTAACCAATATGATCACATGGACCACAGCCTTGTCTAACTCAATGAAACTATGAGCCATGCTGTGCAGGTCCACCCAAGACGGACAGGTCCTGATGGAGAGTTCTGGCAGAATGTGGTCCACTGGAGAAGGTAATGACAAACCACTTCAGCATTCTTGCCTTGAGAACCCCATGAACAGTATGAAAAGGCAAAAAGATAGGACACTGAAAGATGAACTCCCCATGTCGGTAGGTGCCCAACATGCTACTGGGGATCAGTGGAAAAATAACTCCAGAAAGAATGAAGAGACAGAGCCAAAGCAAAAACAACACCCAGTTGTGGATGTGACTGATGATGGAAGTAAAGTCTGATGCTGTAAAGAGCAATATTGCATAGGAACCTGGAATGTTAGGTCCATGAATCAAAGCAAACTGGAGCTGGCAAGAGTGAACAGTGAACTAAAATGGACTGGAATGGGTAAATTTAACTCAGATGGCCATTATATTTACTACTGCGGGCAGGAATCCCTTAAAAGAAATGGAGTAGCTATCATAGTCAACAAAATAATCTGAAATGCAGTACTTGGATGCAATCTCAAAAATGACAGAATGATCTGTATTTGTTTCCAAGGCAAACCATTCAATACCACAGTAATCCAAGTCTTTGCCCTGACCAGTAATGCTGAAGAAGCTGACGTTGAATGATTCTATGAAGACCTACAAGACTTTCTAGAACTAACACCCAAAAAAGATATCCTTTTCATTATAGCAGACTGGAATGTAAAAGTAGGAAGTCAAGAAACACCTGGAATAATAGGCAAATTTGGCCTTGGAGTACAGAATGAAGCAGGGCAAAGGCTAACAGAGTTTTGCCAAGAGAATGCACTGGTCATAGCAAACACCAAGAGAAGACTCTACAAATGGACATCACCAGATGGTCAATACAGAAATCAGATTGATTATATTCTTTGCAGCCAAAGATGGAGAAGCTCTATACAGTCAGCAAAAACAAGACCAGGAGCTGACCATGGCTCAGATCATGAACTCTTTATAGCCAAATTCAGACTTAAAT
>NW_011495013.1:6931058-6931253 GCF_000754665.1 Bison bison bison
AAAGCTAGTGGAGGTGATGGAATTCTAGTTGAGCTATTTCAAATCCTGAAAGATGATGCTGTGAAAGTGCTGCACTCAATATGCCAGCCAATTTGGAAAACACAACAGTGGCCACAGGACTGGAAAATGTCAGTTTTCATTCCAATCCCTAAGAAAGGCAATGCCAAAGAATGCTCAAACTTTACTGCACAATTG
>NW_011495013.1:6931353-6932020 GCF_000754665.1 Bison bison bison
ATATTCTTTGCAGCCAAAGATGGAGAAGCTCTATACAGTCAGCAAAAACAAGACCAGGAGCTGACCATGGCTCAGATCATGAACTCTTTATAGCCAAATTCAGACTTAAATTGAAGAAAGTGGGGAAAACCACTAGACCATTCAGGTATGACCTAAATCAAATCCCTTAAGATTATACAGTGGAAGTGAGAAATATATTCAAGGGATTAGATCTGATAGACAGAGGGCCTGAAGAACTATGGACAAAGGTTTGTGACATTGTACAGGAGTTGTACAGGAGGCTGTAATCAAAGAAATTTTTCTTGTATCCCCAAGAAAAAGAAATGCAAAAAAGCAAAATGGTTGTCTGAGGAGACCTTACAAATAGCTGAGAAAAGAAGAGAATTGAAAGGCAAAGGAGGAAAGGAAAGTTATACCCATTTGAATGCAGAGTTCCAAAGAATGGCAAGGAGAGATAAGAAAGCCTTCCTCAGTGATCAATGCAAAGAAATAGAGGAAAACAACAGAATGGGAAAGACTAGAGATCTCTTCAAGGAAATTAGAGATACCAAGGAAACATTTCATGCAAAGATGGGCTCAATAAAGGACAGAAATGGTATGGACCTAACAGAAGTAGAAGATATTAAGAAGTGGCAAGAATACACAGAACTATACAAAAAAGATCTTC
>NW_011495013.1:6932120-6935115 GCF_000754665.1 Bison bison bison
GAAAACACAACAGTGGCCACAGGACTGGAAAATGTCAGTTTTCATTCCAATCCCTAAGAAAGGCAATGCCAAAGAATGCTCAAACTTTACTGCACAATTGCACTCATCTTGCATGCTAGCAAAGTAATGCTCAAATTTCTCCAAGGCAGGCTTCAACAGTACATGAACTATGAACTTTCAGATGTTCAAGCTGGATTTAGAAAAAGCTGAGGAACCAGAGATCAAATTGCCAACATCTGTTGGATCATCAAAAAAGCAAGAGAATTCCAGAAAAAAAAACATCTACTTTTGCTTTATTGACTATGCCAAAGCTTTTGACTGTGTGGATCACCACCAACTGTGGATAATTCTTAAAGAGATAGGAATACCAGACCACCTGACCTGCCTCATGAGAAATCTATATGCAGGTCAGGAAGCAACAGTTAGAACTGGACATGGAACAATAGCTGGTATCCAAATCAGGAAAGGAGTATATCAACACTATATATTGTCACCCTGCTTATTTAATTTATATGCAGAGTACATCATGAGAAACACTGGGCTGGATAAAGCACAAGCTGGCATCAAGATTGCCAGGAGAAATATCAATAACCTCAGATATGCAGATGACACGACCCTTATGGCAGAAATCAAAGAAGAACTAAAGAGCCTCTTGATGACAGTGAAAGAGGAGAGTGAAAAGTTGGCTTAAAACTCAACATTCAGAAAACTAAGGTCATTGCATCTGGTCCCATCACTTCACAGCAAACAGAGGGGGAAGCAGTGGAAACAATGATACACTTTATTTTCTTGGGCTCCAAAATCACTGCATATGGTAACTGCACCCATGAAATTAAAAGACACTTGCTCCTTGGAAGAAAACCTATGAGCAACCCAGACAGCATTCTAAAAAGCAGAGACATTACTTTGTCAACAAAGGTCCATCTAGTCAAAGCTATGGTTTTTCCAGTAGTCATGTATGGATGTGAGAGTTGGACCATAACGAAAGTTGGGCACTAAAGAACTAATGCTTTTGAACTGTGTTGTTGGAGAAGACTCTTGAGAGACCCTTGGACAGCAAGGAGATCCAACCAGTCCATCATGAGATTACATCATGGAAAGGAAATCAGTCCTGAATATTCATTGGAAGGACTGATGCTGAAGCTGAAACTCCAATAACTTTGGCCACCTGATGCAAAGAACTGACTCATTTGAAAAGACTCTGATGCTGGGAAAGATTGAAGGCAGGAGGAGAAGGGGACAACAGAGAATGAGATGGTTGGATGGCATCACCGACTCAATGAACATGAGTTTGAGTAAACTCCAGGAGTTGGTGATAGACAGGGAGGCCTGGCACTCTGCAGTCCATGGGGTCGCAAAGGGTCAGACATGACTAAGTGACTGAACTGAACTGATATACAAATCCACTACAACACTAATCACAGAGCACTGATGTAATACGGCTGTACAACCTATGGTATTATTTGTACCCCAAAGCTAGGCTTTCCATCTTTGTGATATTTTCCTAGGGTCTAGCAGTTCCTGGAATGTATTAGATCCATGACTGTGATGTTTATGATTTGGAAGCTCTTTGTGGTAAGTAATTTAACCATAACAACAATAAGTATTTATTGTGTCCTTTTAGAAGAGGAAATGAGAACACACTCCAGTATTCTTGTTTGGACAATCCCGTGGACAGAGGAGCCTGGCAGGGCTCCCTACAGTCCATGGGGTCTCAGAGTCAGACATGACTGAGCAATTGAGCATGCACACACATTCAGTCCTTGCCTTTCAACGCAATTCATTAAATATTTTACAAGTATTATTTATCTGATCCTAATATTAAACCAGCTTAAAAAGAAAGAAACGGAGTCACAGAAAAGTCAGGTAGCTTGTAACATGCCCAGCATCAAAAGCTAAAGGAGCCTAGCTATAAAAACAGACAGTCTATGTAGAGTTCACATTCTCAACCACAAAGATTACATAGATATCTTATATTTCTAATATCATGTATCCTTTTTATTCATCTTACATGTTTTTATTTCACACACATTCAGCAGCACAATGCCTTGCACGTGTGCTTGTGCTAAGATACTTGGGTCGTGTCCGACTCTTTGCAACCCTGTGGGCTTTAGCCTGCCAGGCTCCTCTGTCCATGGGGATTCTCCAGGCAAGAATACTGGGATGGGTTGCATGCCCTCCTCCAGGGAATCTTCCTGACCCAGAGATGAACCTGAGTCTCTTACATCTCCTGCACTGGCAAGTGGGTCCTTTACCACTAGCACCACCTGTGAAGTCCCAGTATCTTCCATAGAAAGGGTCAATAAATATGAATGAGTAAAGAAATCAATACCAGAAATTTTCTGTTCTGGCTAAGTTTTTATCTTCTGAGCCAAGGAGACAAGCACATCAGCCACAGAGGAATTCTCTGACTGTTCCCTGAGGATCCATTATCATCTGTGATGATGTGAAATAGAGACCAGTGTTCCACAGAGACCCTTTCAATTCCCCATTCTGTCTGAATGGAAAACTAGAGAAATGCTACATGTTTTCTCTAGCCTTTATTTCTGCTTGTTTTCCATCCTGAGACCATTGCTTTAAGTGAACTCATTCAGGAAAAATAAATAAATAAATAATGCGTTATTTCTGAAAAAAGATGCAAGTGCCATGTAGCAATTTCATTGCATCATAGTTATAAGTCAAATCTGAAGTGGTGGAAATCACAATCAAAAACTTTTGCTGTTACTGTTAGGGATGGGGACAGTATCTCATAGACTGTAACAGATCAAATGATGTGTGCAACCTACGCATTCTGCTCTCAACCTTCATTCTGGTTGCTGCTGCTACTAAGTTGCTTCAGTCGTGTCCGACTCTGTGCAACCCCGTAGACAACAGCCCACCAGGCTCCCCCATCCCTGGGATTCTCCAGGGAAGAACACTGGAGTGGGTTGCCATTTCCTTCTCCAATGCATGAAAGTGAAAAGTGAAAGTGAAGTCGCTCAGTCATGTCCAACTC
>NW_011495013.1:6935215-6937342 GCF_000754665.1 Bison bison bison
CAGCTATGAGTTTTACCTGGCTTATGTCCACAGCATTATCATAAAAAGGTTAGATTGTCTGGATCATATGCTAATTGTCCCTCCATCCTGCATGCCTTCCTGAAATGACCTAAATGTTAGAGTGTTTTGAATTTAAGATTTCTGGTTTTCATGTATATCAAATAAGGTAGACAACAGCCCACCAGGCTCCCCCATCCCTGGGATTCTCCAGGGAAGAACACTGGAGTGGGTTGCCATTTCCTTCTCCAATGCATGAAAGTGAAAAGTGAAAGTGAAGTCGCTCAGTCATGTCCAACTCGTAGCAACTCCATGGACTGCAGCCTACAAGGTTCCTCCATCCATGGGATTTTCCAGGCAAGAGTACTGGAGTGGGGTGCCATTGCCTTGGCCTTCAATCTGGTAGTCTGGGAAATTAAACTCCACCACAAGGAATTCATTTTCTGTTGCTCTTTTATCTGTGACCACTATGGTAAATTGGCTACTGCCTAAAATAGTATATAGCCGTCTGTGGGGTCACACAGAGTCAGACACGACTGAAGTGACTTAGCATAGCATAAAATAGCTCAGTTGGTAAAGAATCTGCCTACAGTGCAGGAGACCCGGGTTCGATCCCTGAGTTGGGAAGATCCCCTGGAGAAGGAAATGGCAACCCACTCCATTATCCTTGCCTGGAAAATCTCATGGACAGAGGAGTCTGGTGGGCTGCAGTCCATGGGGTCGCAAAGAATCAGGCACGACTGAGCGAGTTCACTTTCACTTTTCACTTTCCTGCATTGGAGAAGGAAATGGCAACCCACTCCAGTGTTCTTGCCTGGAGAATCCCAGGGATGGGGGAGCCTGGTGGGCTGCCATCTCTGGGGTCGCACAGAGTCAGACACGACTGAAACGACTTAGCAGCAGCAGCAGCAGAGCAACTAACACTAAAATAGTATACAACTTGTTTTTAGTAGTTTAGTTTACCAAAGTAGATGCAACTGTCAAAATTGTAGAGAAATACTAAGTGAGTGATGGAAGCCTGGCTGTGTCATATGACAGTTTACTAGCCTTACTGCTTCTCCACGTGACTAGGTCGGTGAGTTAAGTCATAACAAGAGACAAAGTACCTGAAAACCTGACCCCACCAGTGCTTTAATTCTTTTTGTTTTGAGGTTTTTTAAAGATATCCAATTTAAACGATGCTACAGCTTTGCATTGCCCAGAAACAGAAATGAGACAGCAATGAATATTGGGAGCCTTTAAGGAATGAGGTTCAGGGAACGGGACTCAGTTGTGCTGAGATTGGGATGATCTGCCTGGGAGGTATCTGGCCTCCAAATGCAGAAGGAAATGCAAAAAGACTGTCATCTCTGCTTGACAGTTTTGTCTAGGAGAACATATCCATAGCACGTGCAGAATCAGAATGAGACCTTACTGTCTAGAAGATGCTTGATTAAAATTAAAGAAGGAAGATGTGGAAAAGTAAACACTTGGAAATAATACTTGAAATTATGACTGAAAATACTAAACTTTTGTTATTTAATATCTTCAGGCAAAGCACCATCAGGACTCTGGTAAAAGTAGGAAAACTGGAGAGAGCTATTTGGTAAGAGTTTTAAGTAGTGTTTCACCTGAGGTTGATATATATTATGGAAAGTGCAGGCACTGACAAAATTCCAGGGTCTTACCATTAAGCCTACGCTTTCTGAAATATTTATAGTAATACCATTTTATCTGTAAAAATTTAATTGGGGACAGAATGAGAATATCCTGTTACTTGACACCTCTTCACATGTGATTCCTACAAAATTACTCAGTGGTTTTTTTCAGAGGCCCTCTGGGGAAACAAGATAGTTTTGCATATAAAAGATTAGATATAGGCATAGAGGATATAGATATAGACTAGTTTACATTATAAAAAGGCATTAAATCAGTAAGTCAAGTAAGCAAACCCATCAAGATCAGTCAAACTGCTAAAATTTTATTACATTTCACAGCTTATTTTCAGACTCAGGTATTATGAATAAAAGCAAATAAAATTCACTTTTTGAGTTTTCATGCTCTTTATTTTCTGGAATGTACATAGAATTCACTTTATTATCGTGCTTCTTTTTTGTTTGTTTTTTCTTCTTTCTTTTTTATTTTTTTGAA
>NW_011495013.1:6938814-6941627 GCF_000754665.1 Bison bison bison
TCTTGACTTCCTACTTTTGCATTCCAGTCCCCGATAATGAAAAGGACATCTTTTTTGGGTGTTAGTTCTAAAAGGTCTTGTAGGTCTTCATAGAACCGTTCAACTTCAGCTTCTTCAGCGTTACTGGTTGGGGCATAGACTTGGATTACTGTGATATTGAATGGTTTGCCTTGGAAACGAACAGAGATCATTCTGCTGTTTTTGAGATTGCATCCAAGTACTGCATTTCGGACTCTTTTGTTGACCATGATGGCCACTCCATTTCTTCTGAGGGATTCCTGCCCGCAGTAGTAGATATAATGGTCATCTGAGTTAAATTCACCCATTCCAGTCCATTTCAGTTCGCTGATTCCTAGAATGTTGACATTCACTCTTGCCATCTCTTGTTTGACCACTTCCAATTTGCCTTGATTCATGGACCTGACATTCCAGGTTCCTATGCAATATTGCTCTTACAGCATCAGACTTTGCTTCTGTCACCAGTCACATCCACAGCTGGGTATTCTTTTTGCTTTGGCTCCATCCCTTCATTCTTTCTGTAGTTATTTCTCCACTGATCTCCAGTAGCATATTGGGCACCTACTGACCTGGGGAGTCTCTTTCAGTATCCTATCATTTTGCCTTTTCATACTGTTCGTGGGGTTCTCAAGGCAAGAATACTGAAGTGGTTTGCCATTCCCTTCTCCAGTGGACCACATTCTGTCAGATCTCTCCACCATGACCCACCCGTCTTGGGTGGCCCCACAGGCATGGCTTAGTTTCATTGAGTTAGACAAGGCTGTGGTCCTAGTGTGATTAGATTGACTAGTTTTCTGTGAGTATGGTTTCAGTGTGTTTGCCCTCTGTTGCCCTCTTGCAACATCTACTGTCTTACTTAGGTTTCTCTTACGTTGGGCATGGGGTATCTCTTCATGGCTGCTCCAGCAAAGCGCAGCCATTGCTCCTTACCTTGGACGAGGGGTATCTCCTCACTGCCACCCTTCCTGACCTTCAACGTGGAATAGCTCCTCTAGGCCCTCCTGCACCTGCACAGCCACGGCTCCTTGGATGTGGGGTTGGTCCTCCCGGCCACCGCCCCTGGCCTCGGGTGTGGGGTTGCTCCTCCTGGCAGCTGCCTCTGGCCTCAGGCATAGGGGCGTGGGGTAGCTCCTCCTGCCCACTGTCCCTAACACGGGGTAACTTCTCTCATCACCCCCCCGACCTCTGACGTGGGGTAGCTCTTCTCTGCCGTTCCTGCGCCGTCACAGTCTGAAAGTAACATAACAGATACTTATCAAGAGACTTGGAAATTACAGAACAAAATTACATGTAGTTCCACTATATATGACAGTTATTTTTTAAGTAGATTAACTAAGAGTTTATAGTTGGAATTTTAATATCAAACTCTCAAAAATTAATAGAATGAATATACAGAAGAATATAGTAGACCTGAAAAGCACTATGAACCAATTCAACATAATTAAGATTTATACAATTTTCACACAATAGTAGGATACAAATTCTATTCAGGTTCCCATAGACTATAATCCAGAAGACACTGGAACATATCTGGGAATGTAAAATAAGTTGCATAAATTTCATGATCTAAAGGTATTGCTGGAGAAGGAAATGTCAACCCACTCCAGTATTCTTGCCTGGAAAATCCCATAGACAGAGGAGCCTGGTGGTCTACAGTTCATGGGGTCACAAAGAGTCATACAGGACTGAATGACTGAGCACGTGAAAGTATTGAAATCATACAGCGTCTGTTCTCACTGTGGAATTGTGTTATAAATCAATATCAAAAGATATTTAAAAATAACCCACATATTTTCAAGTGCTGTGTGACATTTACCAAAAGACATCTTTGACTTAACCACTGAAAGCCTCAATAAAGTCAAAAGAATGAAAAAACACAGAGGGTGATTTCAGAGAAGAAAGGATTTAAATGAGAAATTTAATTTAATTTATTTTTTTTAATTTAAAGTATCTTTGTTACTTTAAATTTAATTTAAATTTAATTAATTTAATTTAATTTAATTTAAAGTAACTAAGATACTTTAAAAACTCCATGTATTTGGAAATTAGATGTTCACTTTTAAATGATAGGTGTATCTAAGAAGCCATAGAAAGGAAAATTAAAAAGTATTTGTAACAGAATAAAAATGAAAAGAGAATTTATGAGAATTTCTTGTAGCTGAAAATGCTCAGTGCAACTAAATACAATGTGGAGTCTTGACTAAGGTATGAAAACAAATAATGGGCCCTAGTATATATCACTTGGTGAAATTTGAACAAAATTAGTACAGTGCTTCTTTATCAAGAGGTCTATACAGTCAGAACTATTCTCATAATAACACTAAAACTTTAACATGCAATGCATTCATCATTGCTCATGAATCATAAATGCACATTAAAATTTTCCTTAGTTTTAATTTCAATTATAGTAAATACTGATGAGATTTAAGAGTGTAAATGGATCAGGAGACCAAAAAATTTGAGTACCATGGCTTTAGGATAAAACTAATTTTTTCTTGAATAAGACACACATATACATGTGTATTTCTTTGTCGCAACCTAGATGTCCATCAGCAGATGAATGCATAAGAAAGCTGTGGTACATATACACAATGGAGTATTACTCAGCCATTAAAAAGCATACTTTTGAATCAGTTTTAATGAGGTGGATGAAACTGGAGCCGATTATAAAGAATGAAGTAAGCCAGAAAGAAAAACACCAATACAGTATACTAACACATATATATGGAATTTAGAAAGATGGTAATGATAACCCTGTATGCAAGACAGCAAGAGAGACACAGATGTATAGAACA
>NW_011495013.1:6941774-6943111 GCF_000754665.1 Bison bison bison
ATCACCTCCACTAGCTTTGTTCGTAGTGATGCTTTCTAAGGCCCACTTGACTTCACATTCCAGGATGTCTGGCTCTAGGTCAGTGATCACACCATCGTGATTATCTGGGTCGTGAAGATCTTTTTTGTACAGTTCTTCTGTGTATTCTTGCCATCTCTTCTTAATATCTTCTGCTTCTGTTAGGTCCATACCATTTCTGTCCTTTATCAAGCCCATCTTTGCATGAAATGTTCCTTTGGTATCTCTGATTTTCTTGAAGAGATCTCTAGTCGTTCCCATTCTGTCGTTTTCCTCTATTTCTTTGCATTGATCGCTGAAGAAGGCTTTCTTATCTCTTCTTGCTATTCTTTGGAACTCTGCATTCAGATGTTTATATCTTTCCTTTTCTCCTTTGCTTTTCGCTTCTCTGCTTTTCTCAGCTATTTGTAAGGCCTCCCCAGACAGCCATTTTGCTTTTTTGCATTTCTTTTCCATGGGGATGGTCTTGATCCCTGTCTCCTGTACAATGTCACAAACTCATTCCATAGTTCATCAGGCACTCTATCTATCAGATCTAGCCCTTAAATCCATTTCTCACTTCCACTGTATAATCATAAGGATTTGATTTAGGTCATACCTGAATGGTCTAGTGGTTTTCCCTGCTTTCTTCAATTTAAGTCTGAATTTGGCAATAAGGAGTTCATGATCTGAGCCACAGTCAGCTCCTGGTCTTGTTTTTTGCTGACTGTGTGCTGCAATTCATGGGATCACAAAGAGTCAGACATGACTGAGCGACTGAATTGAACATCTAGTGATGTCCATGTGTAGAGTCTTCTCTTGTGTTGTTGGAAGAGGGTGTTTGTTATGACCAGTGCATTTTCTTGGCAAAACTCTATTAGTCTTATCACTGCCTCATTCCGTATTCCAAGGCCAAATTTGCCTGTTACTCCATGTGTTTCTTGACTTCCTACTTTTGCATTCCAGTCCCCGATAATGAAAAGGACATCTTTTTTGGGTGTTAGTTCTAAAAGGTCTTGTAGGTCTTCATAGAACCGTTCAACTTCAGCTTCTTCAGCGTTACTGGTTGGGGCATAGACTTGGATTACTGTGATATTGAATGGTTTGCCTTGGAAACGAACAGAGATCATTCTGCTGTTTTTGAGATTGCATCCAAGTACTGCATTTCGGACTCTTTTGTTGACCATGATGGCCACTCCATTTCTTCTGAGGGATTCCTGCCCGCAGTAGTAGATATAATGGTCATCTGAGTTAAATTCACCCATTCCAGTCCATTTCAGTTCGCTGATTCCTAGAATGTTGACATTCACTCTTGCCATCTCTTGTTTGACCACTTCCAA
>NW_011495013.1:6943211-6953134 GCF_000754665.1 Bison bison bison
TTTTTAATTGGAGGCTAATTACTTTACAATATTGTATTGGTTTTGCCATGCATCAACATTACCACTGAGCCACCAGGGAAAGGTATATAAATTTTAAATTATGCTTAGTAACCAGTGTTTAAGTATTTACTTAGAAATTATATGGGTATTCAATGACTACTCATTAATTAGCTCAATTTAATATCAATCCAAGGTTTTAAGCTAGGTATCATGAAAATTATCTCCAAGCTGACATATTACAGAACATAATGACTGTTGAAGAAAAGTTTGTCAGAATAATGATACAATTTATTTGAACACAAATTACCATTTTTATAATCATGTTTAAGAAATACTATGTAGTGTTAATGTCAGCATATTTGATCTGGATAAAATGTATACTTGTGTTATATTTAATACTGATAAATTGAAAAAGACATGGCTGTTTTATATTAAACCAAAATTATTAAACTAGGTCTATTTACCAAAGGTTTATCTTAATTAGGTGAACTTGCATCTTTAAAATGTATCTGAGTTAGCTTATATAAGAAAATATTTTATTTAAGTCTAGAACATTTAAAGTATTGGAAGTACAGTTTTCCTTTTTCTGGGAATTTAGGAGCATTTGATTTTTATTAACACTTATTTATCCAAACAAATCAATTAGAATAAAGCACTATCATATCAAGACTTTGTACCCTAATTTATTAATACTCTCATGCAATGAGTGATAAAGCCCTTTCTGAATTATAAGCACAAAGACAGAGTGTTTATAAATTCAGATCTACACTTTTGCCACAGGTTGAAAGCAAATATAGAAACACACAAAGTTATGGTCCAGATATTAAACAGCTGCTTTCCATTCCACTGGACACAATACTCTTAATTGACTTGAGCACAAAATGGACAAATAGATAAAACAAACTAAAAAGACTAATAAACCAGACTCTCTGTCGTCCCTCATCCAACACAGTATAGAACTCTAACTCTATTATTCATTAGCCTATTTACAGAAATCATTGAATGGTCAGACCATGAAATTAAATCCTCAATCATTTGTCACCACTGGGGAATAACTGGCTGTAAGCAAACTAGAAACAAAAATAAAACAAAAACATCCTAGATGGTGGTGGTGGAGGGGGAATCAGAAAAGTTATCTGCTTAGCTTCACCTTAAAATCAATCAATAGATATTGAAATTACACCCCTGGGAACAAAGAAAAGATATGCCTAAGTTTAAATGACCTGTAAGGTACACTTTTCTGGCAATATATTTTCAGTTCAGTTCAGTTCAGTTGCTCAGTCGTGTTCGACTCTTTGCGACCCCATGGACTCAATGTATTTTATGTGTCTCTATTAGGTAAATTGATCGGGCATCTGATAGATTATCTCCAAAACTATTTAAGGGTAATCATTCAAAAAACGATAAAATCATGTAAAAATGTAAAACAAACGTGGGTCAAAGATTTCAATAACTCATTAATTAATGAGAGAACTAGTGAGATGTTGTAACTAGTTTCAAGGAGTATCCAGGGGGTGAAAGTGAAAGTAAAAGTGAAGTCGCTCAGTCATGTCCAACTCTTTGGAACCGCATGGACTGTAGCCTACCAGGCTTCTCCGTCCATGGGATTTTCCAGGCAGTGGGTTGCTATTTCCTTGTCCAGGGGATTTTTCAGAACTAGGGATCGAACCAGGGTCTCCCACATTGTAGGCAGAAGCTTTACCCTCTGAACCACTAGGAAAGCCCATGGAGTAGATATACTGAAAAGGCTTACTATAGCGTAACTATATCACAAATAGATGTAAACTGGCAAAATTGGTCAGTATTCACAGGGCAATATCAATACCATTGCAATTCTATGAGTAAGAATTATTTGCATTACCATCACTTTTCTACAGTGCACAGTATTGCAAAATAGGTCTCAGATGATGAAAGGCGAGATGACCCTAACCACTAGGCAACACTTTCAGTAATCCTTTTGATTCATTTCAAGTGTTAGTCACTCAGTCATGTCCAACTCTTTCTGAGCTGATGGACTGTAGCCTGCCAGGCTCCTCTGCCCATGGAATTCTCCAGGCAAGAATACTGGAGTGGGTAGCCTTTCCCTTCGCCAGGGCATCTTCCAAACCCAGGGACTGAACCCAGGTCTCCTGCATTGCAGGCAGATTCTTTACCATCTGAGCCACCAGAGTTCATTTCAAAATTTTTCACAATTTTCTCTACAAAAGGAGAGGTAGAGTCCTTTCTGAATTATAGATACAGATACACATAGAGTGCTTATAAATTCAGATCTACACTTTTGCCACAGGTCAACAATAAACTTAGAAACACAAAACTATGGTCATAATACATTTGCCTCCTTTGCTGGAACAGGTTTCTCTTCTGAATCCCAAACAATTCCCAACATAGAGGGATACTGGGAAGACCTGGAGAGATATATATGCAAGATGGCTAGTACTGTTCTTTGCACTCTCATATTTCTATTTGCACTATTAAGTGTGCATTAAATATATCTATTAAATATAGCAATTTATTTGTGGAAACTTGAAAGTGAAATTTAAGAAATGATTCTTAAGAGGGAGCTGTTACTTATACCATCTTCTATTTACATTTGTTGTTGTTCAGTCACTAAATCATATTCGACTCTTTACGACCCCATGGACTGCAGCACACCAGGCTTCCCTGTGCTTCACTATCTTCCGGAGTTTGCTCAAACTCATATCCACTGAGTTAGTGATGCCATCCAACCATCTCATCCTCTGTCGCCCCCTTCTAGTGGGCTACAGTCTGTGGGGTCACAAAGAGTTGGACATGACTGAGTAACTAACACTTTCATTTTCTATTTACATAAGTGATATTAAAAGTTGTGAATGTTTTCAAATGCACCACTTACTATGTTATTGATAATTAATTAGTACAACATTCAGAAATAGTAAGCCAATAAACTGCATTCAAACATTTAAAAATATATAAAATTCAAGAATTGTTTACTATGAGGCATCATGTTGTCTAAACCTGTTATTATTGTACATATGAAATATTCAAAATTAGGTTTTATATGCTTTTTGCACAATATTTTCTTAATAAATAATCAGAATTTAAATACAAGATTTATTGGGTGTAGCATTTTGAGTTTATTCAGTAGGATAATGGTCTCTACTAAAATGCAGTTCTAATTTACACAGTTTATAATAGGGATAATAAGACTGTACTATTTGTTTATTCATTTAAATGGTCAAGGTACCAAAGCAGCCTTTGTTCAGAGTAACTAATTGCCAAAGTTTATTGGAACACTCAGGTTTTTCATAAACCTGAAAATGGTCGTAATGAATTTCATTATTCTTGAGGGTAATGGTGACAGGAATTACTTTGTTGAATGTAACATAGGCAAAGCTCTATAGATCATTTCCCTTGTTTAGGAGAATATATTTTAACTTCAACCATCTATATATATGCTCACGTATGCTTCCTGAATAAAGTGTATTTAGAGGGGTTTTGTTTTGTTAATTTTTAGTTTGTGGGGTGGTGATGGAAAAGGAAAGATAAGAAGAAATTTACATTTATTGAATTTCTAGTGACTAAAACTTCCTGTACTTAAAAGGGGACTATTCTTAAAATGTAGGTAATTCACAGAATTATACAATTTGCTTGCACCTGCCTTAATTTAAGCGTGCTTCATGCAGCTTCATAACCCTAGAAATTACCTAACTGACAATAGTCTGTGGTTGTTTTTCTAGAAAATGCACTCAAGATAGTCTCTAGTAATAAACTGAATTCAGTGGAGGAAATGTATCTTTATCTTAAATCTATATTCCAAGCAACACTGGCATAGTTTTTTAATAAAGGCAGCACACTGTTCTTTTTCTGTCTTCTTTAGGGAAGTAATGACTTCACTGCTTCCTTAAGTTACATATTAATATCATTAATTTACACATTAATTCTATGCTAGACACTGGTTTGGACACTGGTAAGTGGCTCATTGTAAGGTTACTTCTCTTGCAGTATTTACCATCTATTCAAGAAGCACACAAGAACAAGTTATCAAACAAATATATAGTTGTGATGAGAAATGTATATATATTTCTATATATATATCATTTATAAGGAATGATACATATATATATATATATAAGGAACTATATATCATTTTCAAATACCAAGATTCATCCTGTTTCAACAATTTAGGAATAAACCTGACCAAGGAGGTGAAAGACATATACATGGAAAACTATAAAACACTGGTAAAGGAAATTGAAGATGATTCAAAGAAATGGAAAGACATTTCATGCTCTTGGATTGGAAGAATTAATAATGTTAAAATGGCCACTCTACCCAAACCAATCAATAGATTTAAAATAATCCCTATCAAAATACCCATGACATTTTTCACAAAATTAGAACTAATAATCCTAATATAGAGAGAACATGAAAGACCCAAATTGTCAAAACAACCTTGAATAAAAAGGACAAAGCCGGAGGCATAACCGTTCTGGACTTCAGACATTATTACAAAGTTATAATAATCAAAACAGCAAGGTATTAGTATATACCATACAGATCAATGAAACAGAATAGAGAGCCCAGAAATAAACCCAGACATCTACAGTCAATTAATCTACAAAAAGAATGCAAGAACATAAAATGGAGAAAAGCCAGTCTCTTCCACAAGTGGTGCTGGGAAAGCTGGACAGGGACATGTAAATCAATGAAATTAGAAAATTACCTAACACCATATAAGAAAAATAAACTCAAAATGGTTTAAAGACCTAAATATAAAACATGACACCATTAAACTCCTAGAAGAAAACATAGGCAAAATATTCTCTGCCATAAATCATAGCAATATATTCTTAGATTAATCTCTCAAGGTAAAAAAAAAAGCAAAAATAAACAAGTTTGACCTAATCAAATTTAAAAGCTTTGCACAGCAAAGGAAACCATCAGCAAAACAAGGAAACAACCTGCAGAATGGGAGAAGATATTTGCAAACTGATGAAATGGAAAGCCCCTTAAATGTCCATGATGACATAGTTTTCTACTGAAAAATGTGCAATCCTGACATATTAAGATTCAAAGGGAAGAAGAGAGAACTCTAAACCTAGTTACAAGTATGCAAAAATCCTACAGCAAAAATCCCAAGTATATATACCACAATGCTGTTGGTAGTCATAATAGGGGTAATATTTCCCTACTAATTTCAAAATATTTTAATGTTTACTTGTTTAAAGAGGAAAAAAAAACGATTTCACAAGCAATGCTCTTAGTCTCACGGGGAGCTAGAAATTTCACACAATTTATGCCACTGCCTTACTTGTATTTAAGTGGGGTTCTGTTTTGTTCCTCTACAAAAAGCCATTGTCTAAGACAATGCAGTATTTTAATGCTCTATCACTCTTGAATCTTATTTCACCCCTTCAGTAATATTTGGAAATTACTTTGATTACCTTTCACTAAATGTGTCAATTCTTTGTTCTGAGAGAAATCGTCATGTGGCAGAGCAACAGGGCAGTTTTGCAAGTAAGCCCAAAAAATGAATAGCTGTGAAGACCCATATATTTGCTTTATCTTGTAATTCTGAGTCCTTATTTAACTATCCTGCACTTATTGATTACCAAATCATGGCATTCCATCAAAAGTAAACTTTTTCTTTGAATTTGACTTTTACTATAATTTCTAAGTCCATTTCACTTGCAATTTAAAGGCTTATTATTTTAATTGCTCACAGTCTGTCCACTACAAATATTGCTGATTATCAAGATAATGACAATAAAGATGTTATAATTTTGAAGAAGTGACCTTGTTTTTTCTGCCACCTAACATATATCTCAACTGACTGTTACTAGGAAACATTAAGCATGGTAGAAATTTAACATATGCCTTTATACTCCACAGATAAGTGAATATAGTGATATACTTTGAGGGAAATAGTCTATTTTGAATTCAGCAATACATCTATGTAAAACATAACTGAGATTATCACTGGGTCCTTGACAAGGGTCTATTAATTACTATTGCCCTGTGAGTACTTTCTGTTATTGCTGTTCCCCTGCCCCAGGCTGCTCTGATTTATGAACAGCTTTTCATATTCACAAAGTGGCTCATGAATCACTCTGGCCCAACAGAAATGAATAAAAATGAGCCCATTTACACAACATTTGGTATATAGCTAATTACCTGAAAATGACTGCTTGGGATTGCACAGAGAAGAGTGTTATTAACATTCAGCACAAAGAGTACAAAACAGAGGGAGAAAAGAAAGCAGAATCAAAAAAATAAAAATATAAGAGGAGCAACAAGAATGCTGTTGACACAGTGTGAGTAAAGTAAAGTGTTAGTTGCTCAGTCGTGTCTGACTCTTTGTACTGTAGCCAGCCAGGCTCCTCTCTTCATGGGGTTTCCTAGGCAAGAATACTGGAGTGGGTTGCCATTTCTTTCTTCAGGGGATCTTCCCCACCGAGGAATCGAACCTGTGTCTCCCACATTACAGGCATATTCTTTACCGTCTGCGCTACCAGGGAAGCCTTCAAAGCATTACCAAAGAGTACCTAATGACATCATCCAAGAGAGGGATGGTTAAGTAAACAGCAGTAGATGTAAAGGATAAATACAGTGTAAGTTCAACTTATTAAACAATATACTTAGAAAAAAAGAAATTACTAATCAGATTGTGGCAATGAGACTGTGGGTCATCTTTATTCTGTGTATAGTTTTCTGTGTTTTTCAGATGCCTTACTATATTGTTGTTTAATCATTCGTCATGTCCAACTCTTTGCCACACCATGGATTATAGCCTATCAGGCTCCTCTGTCCATGGGATTTCCCAGGCAAAAGTACTGGAGTGTGTTGCCATTTCTTTCTCCAAGAGATCTTCCTGACCCAGGGATTGAACCCACATCTGTTGCTTGACAGGCGGATTCTTTACCACTGAGCCACCTGAAGTCTTTTATTTTACTATGACCCTGCATTAATCTTACAATGTACTTGTGTTAGTAATCTTACATATTATTGCTGTTGTCCAGTCACTAAGTCATGTCTGACTCTTAGAGACACCATGGACTGCAGCACACCAGGCTCCCCTGTCCTTCACTATCTCCCGGAATTTGCTCAAACTCTTGTCCATTGAGTTGGTGATGCTATCTAACCATCTCATCCTCTGCTGATCCCCTTCTCCTTTTGCCTTCAATCTTTCACAGCATCAGGGTCTTTTCCAATGAGTCATCTCTTTGCATCAGGTGTCCAAAGTATTGGAGCTATAGCTTCAGCATTAGTCCTTCCAATGAATATCTTATAAGTATGTATGTATGTATTTAGAAGCATACGGTTTAAAAATAATGGGGCTTCCCTATTGGTTCAGATGGTAAACAATCTGCCTGCAATACACAAGACCCAGGTTTGATCCCTGGGTCAGGAAGAGTCCCTGGAGAATGGAATGGCTACTCACTCCAGTATTCTTGCCTGGAGAATTCCACGGACAGAGGAGCCTGGTTAGAGTTAACTGAGAGATTATTATGTACCAAGCATTGAATTTGACTATTCATGTGATAACCCTCTTCTTCTTGCCTGTTCCATTCTATATTCACTTACATAATACCTCTGTTTGTGGAATACAACAAACTTAAGGCATCCAAAAGCTAACTAAACATACCAATCAAATAAGAGTAGGATTGAACCATCTCCTTCCTGAGTGATTGTCATGCTTTTGTGATAATGTATACATTTGTCTAAGGTGATATATTTGTATTTCTAGAAAAATGGCAGAGCTAGTAGTCCCAATTGAGACATAAGCATGTTCTCCCTAGCTATTTCATTAAAGCAATAGACAAAGGCTCTGCCTTCTATCTTCTGCTACCTGACAGTCTTGAAAAACAACAACAAAAAATCGTGACAGCAGAAAGGTGCAGCTGGATATTTTTAACTGCTGTAACTTCCATGCTTACAGTATTGCCTGATTCCTACTAAGTCTTCTATCATTTTTATACCCATTATTGAGTGGCTAAAAGATGCCCTAAATTAGTGATAACTAAATGAATACTAAAAATATATAGGAAGGTCAACTCTTAGTTGTTTTTTATGTTTTACTGCTTATGGGAGAAATTTTACTGAACCAATTGTTCTCTGCCTAGATTTATCTGGCCTGAATATAATAACTGGAAATATTATAAAATTTAGCTCCTGAGTCTAGAGTATCTGAATTTGAATCTCCTTTACAGACTGTGTCAACTTGGAAACATTTTCTAACCTCATCAGATACCAGATTCCTTATCTTTGAAACTGGCATAAAATGGCATCAACATAATCTGGCTTTCATAAATAATAAATTAAATAATGCTTATATGGTAGTCAGAATAACAGCACTCTAAAGAGGTCTATGTCCTAATTCTCAGGACCTGTAAATATGTTTCCTTAGGTTTCAACAGGGATTTTGCAGATAGGATTAATATAAGGATTTTGAAACAGATTATCTTGGATTATCTGGGGTGAGCCCAATGTAATCACAAGAGTTCTTATACAAGGAAGGCAGGAGAGTCAGTGGAGAAGGAGATGTGAGGACAAAAGCAGACATTGAAATGATGGAGGAAGATGGAGGAAGGGAACCTGAGCCAAGAATGCAAAGCAGCCTCTAGAAGCTGGCAAAGGCAAGCAAATGGATTCTCCTGGAGAGCCTCTGGAAGGAACACAGCCCTACTGAAACCTTGATTTTAGAACTTCAGATCTCTAGAATGTAGGAGCATAGGTCTGTGCTGTTTTAAGCTACTAAATTTACAGTAACTTCTTGCAAGAGCAATTGGTAACTAATACAGTAAGTATGGTGCTTAGCACAGTCCTGTCATGGAGGATTCTAACATAGTATTATCTGAGATCACTCTGCCTCTTAAAATCTAAATAAAGGTAGTTTAAACACACAACCCATTACTTGTGGGAGTCCAACACCTTCTGCAGGGTTGCCGAGGCTTCCCAAAGGGCTTCCTGATTTGACCATCTCTGGCTTTGAAGTTCCAGTTTGGCTGAATTGATTTAATTTATAGAATACTGTTTCATGAATGTTATCAAGATATGGAATTCAGTCATTTTATAAGAATGAAAATAAAACATTTACATAAGACTTTACTGGGCTGGGTGGTATTGGGGGAAAGCTTTATTTAGATAAATAGAGAAAAATTTTATTATAATAGCAATGTAAAAATCTTAAAGTTGAATACTGTCCTACAAAATGCTTTGCTACTCCATCATTTTGCTTTTCCACACCTAAATTCCTCATAAATCTCAGAGCAGTTTACTTCCTTTTGTTTCTTTGTCATTCATGTCTTTTTTCCTCAGGATTTCATCTTTAAACACCAAGGTATTTTCCTAAACATAATATCTTACCAAAAGCAAAATTTGATGCCAGTTATGCAGATGGTGACTGCAGCCATGAAATTAAAAGACACTTGCTCCTTAGAAGAAAAGTTATGACCAATCTAGATAGCACATTGAAAAGCAGAGACATTACTTTGCCAACAAAGGTCCATCTAGTCAAGGCTATGGTTTTTCCAGTGGTCATGTATGGATGTGAGAGTTGGACTGTGAAGAAAGCTGAGCGCCGAAGAATTGATGCTTTTGAACTGTGGTGTTGGAGAAGACTCTTGAGAGTCCCTTGGACTGCAAGGAGATCCAACCAGTCCATTCTAAAGGAGATCAGCCCTGGGATTTCTTTGGAAGGACTGATGCTAAAGCTGAAACTCCAGTACTTTGGCCACCTCATGTGAAGAGTTGACTCATTGGAAAAGATTCTGATGCTGGGAGGGATTGGGGGCAGGAGGAAAAGGGGACGACGGAGGATGAGATGGCTGGATGGCATCACCGACTCGATAGACGTGAGTTTAAGTTAACTCCAGGAGTTGGTGATGGACAGGGAGGCCTGGCATGCTGCGATTCATGGGGTCACAGAGTCGGACATGACTGAG
>NW_011495013.1:6953234-6954287 GCF_000754665.1 Bison bison bison
GAATCGCCAGTCCAGATTCGATGCAGGATACAGGATGCTTGGGGCTGGTGCACTGGGATGACCCAGAGGTATGGTATGGGGAGGGAGATGGGAGGGGGTTCAGGATGTGAAGCATGTGTACACCCATGGTGGATTCATGTTGATGTATGGCAAAACCAATACAATATTGTAAAGTAATTAGCCTCCAATTAAAATAAATAAATTTAAATTAAAAAAATTAAAACTTTTAACTCAAGGAAATGAGGTTGTATTTCACAAGGAAAAGTAGAGAGTGGAAAATTGACAGCTGTGGGTCATTTTAAATGACTACATGAGAGTAGCAGAGCTCATAAACACATATAATACAACTTTTACAGACATTTGCATTTTCTTTAACACTGAAGAATTTATGCTTTTGAACTGCGGTGTTGGAGAAGACTCTTGAGAGTCCCTTGGACTGCAAGGAGATCCAACCAGTCCATCCTAAAGATCAGTCCTGGGTGTTCATTGGTAGGACTGATGTTGAAGCTGAAACTCCAATACTTTGGCCACCTGATGCGGAAAGCTGACTCATTTAAAAAGACCCTGATGCTGGGAAAGATTGAGGGCAGGAGGAGAAGGGAACAACAGAGAATGAGATGGTTGGATGGCATCACCAACTCAATGGAGTCAACTCCGGGAGTTGGTGATGGACAGGGAGGCCTGGCATGCTGCGGTTCATGGGGTCGCAAAGAGTTGGACACAACTGAGCGACTGAACTGAACTGAACGTATTTTTAAAGTGGGAAAAATGAACACATTTATTAACATCCCTAAATCTGTAGCCACTCCATTGCACAAAAAATAAGAAGTAAAGGTATGTTCTGTGCTGTGCTGAGCTGTGCTATGTTAAGTTGCTTCAGTTGTGTCCGACTCTCTGCAACCCTATGGACTATACTTCACTGGGCTCCTCTGTCCATGGAATTGGAGTGGGTAGCCATTTCCTTTTCCAGGGGACCTTCCCAGCCCAGGGATCAAGCCAGTGTCTCCTGTGTCTCCTGCATTGCAGGATTCTTTTTTTTTTTTTTTTTTTTTT
>NW_011495013.1:6954387-6957543 GCF_000754665.1 Bison bison bison
GTGAGTTTAAGTTAACTCCAGGAGTTGGTGATGGACAGGGAGGCCTGGCATGCTGCGATTCATGGGGTCGCAGAGTCGGACATGACTGAGAAACTGAACTGAACTGAACTGATGAAGATAATACATATTCTTTTCACCACTCAGTGTTAGCTACAGGAAAAAATCTATGCACACATTGGTCATGACTTAGGCTAACCCATCCATCATCTTTCATTGGTTTCTTTGGGTGATGAATCTAACATGGATTAAGAGTACAGCCTAGAGGCCAGAGGCAGCCATGGGACATTCTCTAAACAAACTTACAGAGGGATACTGATATCAATCTTATACTGCTACTCACTATCATTCTCAACAATCTTAGGAGTATAATTAGGAAATAGAATTTTCAGGCTTTTTTCCTCTCTACTTTTTCATATTCATTTTATATGTGCATGTTAAGTCACTTCAGTCATGTCTGACTCTTTGCGACCCTGTGGACTACAGTCGTCCAGGCTCCTCTGTCCGTGGGATTCTCCAGACAAGAATACTGGTTGCTATCCCCTCCTCCAGGGGATCTTCCCAACCCAGGAACTGAACCTGAGTTTCCAGCATCTCTTGCACTGGCAGGTGGGTTTTTTTACCACTAGTGCCACCTGGGAAGCCTCCTTTTATATAGATTATGTTAAGTTGTACAGTTATGCTCTACAGAGATCATGTTTAAAACCTGGAGCTCCTCCCTATAAGATTGATGATTATAGGAAAATCTCAACATAATTCATTCATTTACTTAAGCCTCCATTCTTACTTGCAAAAATGCACACTCCATATGCATATATGTATACATGCTTGTGTGTGTGTGTGTGTGTGTGTGTGTGTGTGTGTGTGTAGCTAGGTTTTAAGCTACTTAAGGACCAGGACTTCCTGGATGTCTTATCAGCAATGAGAGTCATGCTGCTCTTGGACATCAAATATACATGAATTTTGATTACAGTGATTCTTGGTGTAAATGACCATACAGCACACAAATTAATACATAAATACTATAGCAACATGATTTCCCTTCATTCCAAAGTATCATGGGGCCATAGTTTCTAACTAACAGCCTATTATAGTGTTCTGACCTAACCTTCAAAATGTCAATAAATTGGATTATAATGTAAGTCATTCTAAATGTCTTTGAAAGAAGACAGATGAATGTTATGCCATCATGAATCTGTACCTCTGGACAGTCTGAGTTCAGAAAAACAATTATTTGATACTTTTGCCTTTTGTTAGTTCTACCCTATTGTACTTTCATTTGCCGATAGCCAATAGTCATATCTTCACACACTGAGAATGAATGATTGAGTGTGAACATTTAAAAAAATTTCAAAAAATGCTTCAATTTCAAAGCCCTCAACCTATCCAGTTTTGTGATCTTTGGCACCTTTAACTCCTTAGAAGATTGCTTCAGCCACAATGTTGGGAACATTTCCATGAGGATGTGTTAAGTAGTTGTAGAGGTGACTTAACCACTGCTGAGCAATTGCAAACAAATGGAAACATAGAGAACAGTCATTTTTCAAGATGTTCATTGTTGCCTCACACCCAGAAGACAAGAGCCAAACAGCACTCTGCCCAACAAAATGACATCGCTTTGTTGATGCTCCTGAGAATTCTTGCTGAGTAATTTTTCTCACAAAGAGCTCAGGATAGTCAATTCACTTAGCCATATGTATTACAAAATCTAGAGATACCAAACTCTTAAATTAGCAGAGACCGACATTCTGTTGCATAAATTTCTATGGGTCACAACATGAATTTATGAGTACCTGCTTGTATAGAGGTCCCTGTCTGAGTTTTAGTAATTCCTCTGAGAGACCCTTTCTGGTCCCTGGTGACAATATTTTTGCCTAGCTTTCTTTCCTGCCCTTAACAATAATTTGAGGAGTGTTGGCACATAATCCAAGTTGAGCCAGTGAAATCCTCTTGAAAATTCAAAATTTGGAACATCTAGATTCGAAGAAGGACGTTGTTTCACTAATGTCAGTGCTCTGTAGAGGAAGTCAGGAATTTCGCACAGCTCGAGTTCTGGAAGTTGCCTTGATCGCCTCTTTCTGAATTGTGATGACTCAGTTCTCTTTGGTATCTTAATGGGATTTGGGGCAGGAGAAATGAACTTGCCCAAGCAATCACAGTTGAAAACTCATCAGGTTATAGGCAGAGTTCTGGTGTGGTATACAGATTTCCTATGTGATATCAAAAAAATTCTCATATTCATTGATTGCTGAATGGATTGATCATAACAGATAGCAATGGTCAATTCCATTATGCTTTCCAAAATCCATTTTTTGTCTTTTTTTAATCACGCACAACTGTAGTACCCATAAGCATGAGACATGTTATTCATTTTACCAACAATGCTTTGTTGGCCTTTCAAATTCCTTTGTAAAACCTCCACAGCCTTACAATGTGTGAATCAATCAGTGGTTCAGCATGTCCTGATGTTGATATGATGTGGTAAACTAACCATATGACATGTTGAAAATGATGTCAATTAAGTTAGAAAAGCTGACAAGGGGGTTCATGTAGTGTTCTTAAGTATCCCAAAAGTTGCTTTGTTCCACACATATCTTATTTAAATTTTATTTAAATATTATATTTATTTTAAACTATAAGCATGTACACTGTAATGTGTCCTATGCCACATTTTAATGCATTCAAGGCCATCATAATATCAACTTGTGCTGCCAGGTTACTTTACGTGGAGCATGGGACACCAAGTAAAGTTTCCATTTTTTTTTTAGTTGGAGGAAAATTGCTTTACAATATTGGCTGGTTTCTGCATACACGAACTGTATATATATATACATGTGCCCTCCCCCTTGAGCCTTCCTTCCCTTCCTCCCATCCCACCCCCTAGACCATCATCACAGAGCACTGGGCTGGACCCCTTGTGATCCACAGTAGCTTTGCACCGGCTACCTGTTTTACACATGATAGTGGACACATGTCAATGCTACTTTCTCAGTTCATCCCACCCTCTCTCTCCTTATAATCAGTTTCTAAGTCACAATAAACTGTGGAAAATTCTGAAAAAGATGGGAATCCCAGACCACCTGATCTGCCTCTTGAGAAATTTGTATGCAGGTCAGGAAGCAACAGTTAGAACTGGACATGGAACAACAGACTGGTTCC
>NW_011495013.1:6957643-6974430 GCF_000754665.1 Bison bison bison
ATAGGGAAACAGTGGAAACAGTGTCAGACTTTATTTTGGGGGGCTCAAAAATCACTGCAGATGGTGACTGCAACCATGAAATTAAAAGACGTTTACTCCTTGGAAGGAAAGTTATGACCAACCTAGATAGCCTATTCAAAAGCAGAGACATTACTTTGCCAACAAAGTCCGTCTAATCAAGGCTATGGTTTTTCCTGTGGTCATGTATGGATGTGAGAGTTGGACTGTGACGAAGGCTGAGAGCCGAAGAATTGATGCTTTTGAACTGTGGTGTTGGAGAAGACTCTTGAGAGTCCCTTGGACTGCAAGGAGATCCAACCAGTCCATTCTGAAGGAGATCAGCCCTGCGATTTCTTTGGAAGGAATGATGCTGAAACTGAAGCTCCAGTATTTTGGCCACCTCATGTGAAGAGTTGACTCATTGGAAAAGACTCTGATGCTGGGAGGGATTGGGGGCAGGAGGAGAAGGGGACGACAGAAGATAAGATGGCTGGATGGCATTGCTGACTCATTGGACATGAGTCTGGGTGAACTCTGGGAGTTGGTGATGGACAGGGGGGCCTGGCGTGCTGTGATTCACGGGGTCGCAAAGAGTCGGACATGACTGAGCGACTGAACTGACTGAACTGAAGTATCTATTAGAGATCATCCACCTATGAATGTATCTAAAATATCTGCAAAGCTGTCATTGATTATAGAGGTGATTACAAAGCAAATGGATATTTTTTCTCTGAATTCAGGGTAGCCCATGACTGGTAAGATTTTAGAGGCAAGTGTTTCCATATTTGTGAGGACTTTCTCAATACCACACAAATAAAATACAAAACAAAAATAACTGGCGCTGAGGAAGATTGAAGACCATAATTCTCATCATAATTCCTGCTTTTATGCGTGCTCACATTAAGATAGATGTCAACATTTGAACTTGTATAAGAAATCTGCATTAACAACATATGGCTTTCACTTATTTCATTTGTATTTTATATACTGAGGCTCTCTGTAAGTTTCCATTTTGCTAAAAGTCTCCTTAGAGGAAAAATGTTTGAAAGCACCATTGCAGCAGGGTTTTTCCACTGTGGCACTACTGACGTTTCGGAACAGATCATTGTAAATCGCTGGGGAGGTTCTGCACGCTGTAGGATATTTGGCTGCATCCCTGGTCGCACCCCTACTGGACACCAGTATCAACCCTCCACCCCAAGCCTGATAATCAGAGCTGCCTCCAGATGTTGTCAAATGTCCCCTGTTGGTAAAAACAATTCCTGGTTGAAAATAATTGGCTAAGTCATAGGATCATAAGGATGGCTGCACTTTAGTAATTCCTAGAAAACATTCACATTTTCACAATCCTTTTTATTCATAAGCAGCAGTTAAACAAAGAATATGGTAGAGACAGGATGTTTTTAAGTGCTTTTAAATATTTATTGCGCGGTCTTATTGAGGATGTTTGAAACAGTGTTAGTTTCTCAGTTGTGTCCAACTCTCAGCAACCCCATAAACTATCCCCCAGACTCCTCTGTCCATGGAATTCTCCAAGCAAGAATACTGGAGTGGGTTGCCATTTCCTCCTCCAGGGCATCTTCCTGCCCCAGGGATCAAAGCCCGGTCGTCTGCATTGCAGCCAGATTCTCTACCATCTGAGCCACCAGGGAAGCCCTCACTACACAGACCAAAAAAAGAATGTGATGTAATTGTATTTTCAGACAATGAAAGCTATTCATGACATATTGTGAAATGAGAAAAATCAATCAAGTCACATGATTATGGGAGCAGAAAGCAAAAAGTAATCTAGTAAAACCCTTTTATGTGCTAATTCTAGAATACATCCAATCTTTAAACTTTTATAAAACATTTGAAATTCTTTAAATTAAACTTTAAAATTCCTTTTATTCTTGCCTAATACTCAAATGGCACCCCACTCTAGTACTCTTGCCTGGAAAATCCCATGGATAGAGGAGTCTGATAGGCTGCAGTCCATGGGGTCGCTAAGAGTTGGACATGACTGAGCGACTTCCCTTTCACTTTTCACTTTCATGCATTGGAGAAGGAAATGGCAACCCACTCCAGTGTTCTTGCCTGGAGAATCCCAGGGACGGGGGAGCCTGGTGGGCTGCCGTCTCTGGGGTCGCACAGAGTCGGACACGACTGAAGCGACTTAGCAGACTTAGCAGCAATACTCAAATAAATCTGATTAACTGACCAACATCTTATCTAAGAGAGGCTTAAAAAGAGAATCTTCACTTTTAACTTTCACAACGAAATCCAAAGAAAAATTAGGACGGTCTAAGGTTTATGCCTAATACTGTTTTTAGGAAGAAGGTGCCTGTTAGTTTAACACAAATCACCAAAACAATAACTTGCCTTGACAGCTTCACAAAACATAGGTATGAGAACTTTGTCAAATTTACATACACTGTTGATGAGCAGTAATGTTGCAAAATTTAAAATGAATATACCTTTTTTTCTAGAATTCCCTTTTCTACAATTCCCTTTCTAGAAATAGCCAGTCAACATACTCAAGTATCACAGAGTATACCAGTATATTCAGAGCATCTTTATTTATAAAAGTAAATGATATTAAACAACATATAGACCCACTAGAGGGTGATGAGGAAAATAAGTGATGGTATTTCCATACAACTCAATACATTATAGTAAATTTTTTACAGAGGGCTTATTATTTACTAATATAGAACCAAATCCAAGATGCGTCATCAATGTAAACATGCTAGGTTCAGAACAGGGTGTGCAGTACTCTTCTAACAAAGAAGTTCCCCGATAAGAAGATATAGCTGGACTTCTATTTATATTTGGGAATTTTCCAATGCTGTAGCTCCTGGGCCTTAAGGTACAAAGGAAGCTTATTATTAAGTCCGAATTTTGAATTTTTAAAAAATCATTATTACACCTTATTTTGTGAAAGAGGACAAGGTAATTCACTTTTTTAAGAAAAGTATTTTGTCAATCCCAAAGTGATATCAAATGTTTGTGTGAGTGGACTAGCCATAAGATTTAAGTTCCTCTCAAACACTCAGCACAGTCCGCAAAACCAGCCCAGCCATGAGAAAATGGAGGGATCGTGGAAACCAGGTAAGATATCTAGAATCAGGATCCCTGGGTTTGCATAAATACATAAGCCAAACTGTAGTTGGTAAATAGAGTGTAAGCTCTAGGATAGTATTTCTTTACTGGCTATATGCTATGGGCCAGGGACTCAGAGATGAATCTAACAAATCTCTCAATAGAGAGACTGTGGGGAGTACGAGGCATTAAAAGTCATGAAGGACAAATTTTGTTGTTTTTGTTGCTTTTGCTGTTTTATCATTAGGCTGTAGCAGGAGAGGGAGGTAGGCTTTGATGCATAACGTAGATAGATGTTCTCCTTGTAAAGCCAGCCTTGCGGCAGATATTGACAAAGACATTGCTAGGATGCTAGTGAATATAGGAAGGGCTGTGGGATAATTTATAGCAATAATAACAGCCATCCTTCACGGGGCACTTACTAAGTATGAAGCACTGGGTTAAGAGCTTCATACCCATTACCTCTTTTAATCTTCACAGCCATTCTATGCGGTAGGTGTTTTGATTGATGGGTGGACTGAGGCTCCTGGAGACGTATTAACTAGCCCAACCTCACATGGCTAGTGAGCAGCAAAGAAAGACTCAAATTCAATCTGCTTGTCTTTAATTTTTATCTTTTATTTACTTTTATTAGTTTAGACCATTTTAGTAGGTTTCTTTTTTTAATTTTTTAATTGGAGGATAATTGCTTTACAATGTTGTGTTGGTTTCAGCCATTCAACAACACAAATCAGTCATAACTATATATCTCCTGCCTCTTGAGCCTCCCTCCTCACTCCCATCTCACATCTCTAGTTTGTCACAGAGTGCCAGGCTGGGCTCCCTGTGTTATACAGAGACTTCTACTAGCGTGTATTGGAGAAGGCAATGGCATCCCACTCCAGTACTCTTGTGTGGAAAATATATATGAAATCTAGAAAAATGGTACTGATGAACCTATCCCAGGGAATGAATGGAGATGCAGATTTACAGAATGGAGTTTTGGATACAGAATGGGAGGGAGAGACTGGAACAAATTAAGAAAGTAGCATTGCCTGTCTTTAAAATTTTTAATCACAAAGCTTTGATGCCATCTAGGAGGCATGATTCAGGGCTAGAAAGCCTGGAAAGAGAGTCACCATCTTTACGATGTTCTTTTCTATCTCACACCCTGACAGGATCACAACCACAGCTGCGTGCATGATGGATCTAAGAAGATATCCTCTGGATGAACAAAACTGCACCCTGGAGATTGAAAGTTGTGAGTTAACTTGGACAGGGGGACAAAAAAGAGGGATGTTTGCTTGACCTAATTAAGTGCAAACTCGTACTGAGTAATTGGCACCGGGATATTTTCAGCTATACTACCCTGCCAACTTTTCAAAGGGTTCACAGTCTAGTAACATTTTCCTCTGTATTGGCAGTTATCTTTTTTAATCATTAAGGAAAGTGCACTCCTTTTAGCTGGACAATTTATAATTTCATGCTTTCTCTTTTTCAAAATCAAGTTTCTTCCAAGACCTTCCAATACCCAAGCTGCATTAAGAGGAGGGAAATATTTAGTTTGAAAACACTTTGTGAGATTGTCTTTGGTTCTATAGTCTGTCTTTCTGAAGGACTGTAAATTGTTGTCTAGAAAAACACCATGGTAAAGTCTATCTTCATGGAAGAATGAGATGATAAATGGTATTGTCTATTTCTCATCTTGTGGCTTGTAGTGTAGGTTTGTCCTCTTGGGCTGTTTTTCACTGATTAACAACTAGAATATTTTAGTCACTAAGAGTTAATCTGATTGATTATCTTTGTTTCATTGTTTCCCAGTCATCAACATGCAGACATTTGATTCCATTTGTTGTGAATATAAGGCCAAGGCCATTTCCTGGTTTTCAGGGACAGGGAAAGTTCAGTAGGTAATTCACAGCATTGTAATACAACTTAATGTAATTTAAGAATAGACAGATATTTATTTAGATCATTTAAAATGCTTTCCAAATCTAAACTTCAAAATGGTAAAGAAAAATGGGAAAATCCCAGGTGATCCTCTAGTATTATTGAACAATAAATGTATTCCCCATTGTCTGACTATTGAGTAATTACATTCATTTTCTAGTTTTACTGAATACAAACATAGAACTAGATAAAGAATGCTTATGTAGATATAGATTCAGATATAAATATTGATCTATTACCCCTAGAACCTGGAATGAATAACATTCATCAGCTATTCTTTAATTAATATTCTAATTTTAAAATATATTATATAAATATGTTGGCTGAAAGATATTAATATATGAAAGTATTAATAGTGACTTTTGGTTTAAATGTGAATGACAAGCAAATTCAAACTATAGGAATGAAATGTAAACCCAGTCATTTGTTATTGGCTAATAATGTTTTACAAATAAGACAGAACTTTAGCTAAGCAAATACACCGTTAGCTGTTGGAACTGACATGGAAAGAGAAAGATGCTCATTAATATAGGTAGCCTTTTACCCTCAGTCTCCTTTCACTGATTGTGATTTTTTTTACCTTTGCTTCTGTTGGATCACATTAGGATATGACAATCTGTTAAAATTCTAACATGTTTACAGCATGCACTTTAAAAAGCAATGAATTTTGACAAGTACTGGAATTGATTCTGTGGATAAATTGCAAGTGCTAAAGTTATCAACATTCTCTCCCCCAAAATATTTTATTTTATAATGCATATTGAGTCTTTCTATTATTACAAGTTTACATTTTTAAGTAGGCAATTTCCTTTATTCCTATTTAGAAAATAGATTACTTTTAGGACCATTTATTATATCATACAATGAGCCAAACCATAACTATAAATGAGGCAGAATTAACCATAACTTTTGTGGGGCAAGGATTGGGGAGGCCGAAACAATCAGAGAGTCCAAAGTTATCATAAGACATGATGTCAGGCAATAAGTAGTGACCCAGGCATATGATAATTATTGAGGCAACTCAGTAAGATGCAATCAGTTGTCTGGGTAGATGGATGAGGCATGGTAACTGAGACCCTAAAATTGGTTAATATATAGGACTGTACAGAATTACCATCATCAAAAAAAATCTACAAAGAATAAATGCTAAAGAAGATGTACAGAAAAAGGAACCTTCCTACACTGTTGGTGGGAATGTAAAGTAATACAGCCATTTGGAGAACAGTATGAAGATTCCTTAAAAAACTAGGAATAATCTACCATATGACACAGCAACCCCACTACTGGTGTATATACCCTGAGAAAACCAAATCAAAAAAGACATATGTGCCCCAATGTTCATAGCAGCACTATTTACAATAGCCAGGACATGCAAGCAACCTAGATGTCTCTTGAGAGATGAATGGATAAAGAAGATGTAGTACATATATACAATGGAATTATATACATATATACTCAGCCATAAAAAGAATGAGTTTGAATCAGTTCTAGTGAGGTGGAAGAACCTAGAGCCTATTATACAGAGTGAAGTAAGTCAGAAAAAGAAAAACAAATACAGAATATTAAAGCATATATATGAAATCTAAAAAAATAGTATTGATGGACCTATTTACAAGGAAAGATTGGAGATGCAGATGTAGAGAACAGACTTATGGACGCAGTGGGGGAGGGAGAGAGTGGGACCCATGGAGAAAGTAGCATCAACATATACATACTGTCAAGTGTAGGATGGAGAGCTTGTGAGAAGCTGCCGTGTAGCACAGGGAGCCCAGTCTAGTACTCTGTGATGATGTGGAGGGATGGGATGTGGGAAGGGGAGGGAGGCTAGGGAAGGTGGGCTAGGTGTATATAATTATGGCTGATTTGCATTGTTGTAGGGCAGAAACCCAGCTTCCCAGGTGGCGCTAGTGGTAAGAACCCATCTGCCAATGCAGGAAACATAAGAGGCAGGTTCGATCTGTGGGTAGGGAAGATCCTCTGGAGGAGGGCATGGTAACCCACTCCAGTATTCTCACCTGGAGAATCCCATGGACAGAGAAGCCTGATGGACTACCGTCCATAGGGTCTCAAAGAGTCGGACACAACTGAAGCGACTTAGCAGGCATGGTGGCAGAAACCAACACAACTTTGTAAACAAATTTTTAATATTTAAATTAAAAATAGAAAAAAAAATAGAAATAGAGTCACAGATGTTAAAAAAATAAAAAACTGAGCTTACCAAGGGCAAAAGAGGGTTAGGGATAAATTGAGAGACTGGGATTGACATATACACACTACTATATGTAAAATAGATAACTAATAAGGACCTGCTGTATAGCACAAGGAACTCTGGTCAATACTCTGCAATGACCTTTATGGAGAAGGAATCTTAAAAAAAAAAAGAGTAGATATATGTATATGTATAACTGATTCACTTTGCTGTACAGTAGAAGCTAAGTCAACATTGTAAATCAATTATATTTCAATAAATTAAATATACATGTACATGATCATGTGGGCAGACTGTGACCATCATAAAGTGATCCAACAGCAGATCACAGAACTCTAGTCCCTGAAGAATCTAAAGCAAAGAAGTTATTCAGTCAGTAAGAATTTGTGTAATGAGGAGTCTATGAAGTCAGGAACTCGAGAGAAAGGGAAAAAAACAGGGAACTGCATTCTGTTTGCCAGGCAAAAGCATTAATCTAACACCTCCGTAGCAGAAGATAGACCTATTATCTTAATGAATAAAGGTCTATCTCTAACAACATTTGAGAGATAATGTGAGTTTCAGAGAAGTCAAATAACTTCCCCAGGGCCATAAAGCAAGGAGAGTGGTGAAGTGGAAATTCAAACCCAGGAAATTCAAAACCCAGAATTTGAAATAGAATTCAAACCCAGGAAATTCAAAACCCAGAATTTGAAATAGAATTCAAATTCTATTTCTCTATAATAGAATCCTGCAATTAACAGGTGAGCAAGGAAGCAGAACATCAATGATTAGGAGTATCGCACCAGTCAGAACCACTCTCAGTTAGACTGAGGGTGCTAAATCAACCAAAGACGGGTCGAAATTATCCCTGATAAAAGTTGATTCCAGAAGCTGAAACAGAATTTAGCTCTTTGGTCAAGGGTCAAATGATTGCAACTGTGGAGAAAGCATAGTCTGTAGATACAGGAAACCAAGTACTCCAGATTCCATTGGTGTTGCCCTCCCAAAAAAACTAAAAGCCTCAAATGACAACATTGCTTAGCTCCAATACTTTCCTTGAAATGTATCTCTTCTTAACAATAGATAAACCAATATAAAGTGAAAGTGATGTCGCTCACTCATGTCCAACTCTTTGTGATCCCATGGACTGTAGTCTACTAGGCTTCTCTGTCCATGGGATTTTCCAGGCAAGTGTACTGGAGTGGGTTGCCATTTCCTTCTCCAGGGGATATTCCTGACCCAGGAATCGAACCCAGGTTTCCTGCATTGCAGGCAGGCGCTTTACCCTCTGAGCCACCAGGGAAGCACCAGGAAACCAATATAAAGAGATCTTAAATCTTAAGAGGAATAACTCCCAGCGACAAGGTAACATATGGCAATAATAGAGAGTCCAAATGAGCTTTGCTTGTTCCTGACATAAGTACATAATCAATATATGCTAAGCGTTAATAAATACTGAATCTATTATCTATTTTTTAACTCTTCAAGAAGAAATATGTGTTGCATTATTTACTGAAACAGATCTCTCTGAATTGTCATTTTATGAAGACCATAACTGAGTTTTATTTTTTTTAAATGTAACATTGTGTTTACTTGTCATTAATTAGTATCAATGATTCCTTATATTCTTAGATATCCAATACATTATTCATTTCTCCTTTGCCTGATATATGGGAAAAAACAGAGGGACAAGTTTTTATGTAGTGACTTACAGGAAAATAGATTATTCATTAAGATAATAGGTGAATGTTAAATGGAGGCATTGTTGCTTCAGTTTATTTTTCCTGATACTTTGTTAAGCTTCTTTACTGTTCCTTTTTTTTTAACAATGTCTTCATGTGAAGTTGAGGGTATAATGAGTGTGAATTTCAGTATCTTTACTGGATATATCAATACCTTAAGTGGAAGTTCAGCTCATAATAATTTATGTGGCCTCTTGTATTTAACTTTTCATATGGGTTAGTGCATCATGAAGCTAAGTAAAGAATTAATAATTCCCTCTTAGAAGTCACAAGTGATTTGTTTTGCTTATTAAAAGTAAGTCTACTGCTATAAAATTGGGATACTTAAGTTATTGGTCCCTAAATAGCTTTCCCTGAATATTAAAATCTACTTATTTTATGTCAGCTTCTTTGACAAATCATTTTCTGTTATCTTTAGTTTTCTTCACTTCCCAATATGTTCCATTTATTCATTCACTCACTGCATTACAAAGGTGTGATCAGGACTACTAACACAGATAAACCATTCAGTTTGAAGCTTCTACTTGCCAAAATAAATCACTGCAGATGGTGACTGCAGTCATGAAATTAAAAGACGCTGCTTACTCCTTGGAAGAAAAGCTATGACAAACCTTCTGCTGCTACTGCTGCTGCTAAGACACTTCAGTCGTGTCCGACTCTGTGAGACCCCATAGACAGCAGCCCACCAGGCTCCCCCGTCCCTGGGATTCTCCAGGCAAGAACACTGGAGTGGATTGCCATTTCCTTCTCCAATGCATGAAAGTGAAAAGTGAAAGTGAAGTCACTCAGTCGTGTCTGACTCTTAGCGACCCCATGGACTGCAGCCCACCAGGCTCCTCCATCCATGGGATTTTCCAGGCAAGAGTACTGGAGTGGGGTGCCATTGCCTTCTCCGATGACAAACCTAGACAGCATATTAAAAAACAGAGATATCACTTCACCAACAAAGGTTCATGTAGTCAAAACTATGGTTTTTCCAGTAGTCATGTACAGATGTGAGAGTTGGACTGAAAAGAAAGCTGAGCACCAAGAATTGATGCTTTCAAGTTGTGGTGCTAGAGAAAACTCTTGAGAGTCCCTTGGACTGCAAGATCACACCAATCAATCCTAAAGGAAATCAACCCTGAATATTCACTGAAAGGACTGTTGGTGAAGCTGAAGCTCCAATACTTGGGCCACCTTATGCAAAGAGTTGACTCAATGGAAAAGACCCTAGTGCTGGGAAAGATTGAGGGTAAGAGGAGAAGTGGGCGGTTATCATCTCACATACCTTAATTTGAGCAATCTCCAGGAGATAGTGAAGCGCAGGGAAACCTGATGTGCTGGAGTCCACAGGGTTGCAAAAAGTCAGGCACAACTTAGCAACTGAGCAACAAAAATGCTGTTTGCTTCTGATATTTCAGGGGCTTAAGCCAGAAGAAGCCCAGACTTTAGGCCGAAGAAACAAATAACCTAGCTATAGATCTTGTATTCTCTAGTTTATGGTCTTGTAGTCATAACTAAGCTTTAAAGTGATTACAAATGAAAGGATCTAGTGTCAGTTGGGGAACACGATTGATAAAGTAGACATTTCACCAATGTAAGATTGAATTAATCATACTTTTATGACCAATAGAGTAGAAATTTTACCTACCTTACAACATTTACTAGTTTGTATTTTCTTCCATTACAGTCTCAAAGATGAGGAAATGCTTTCCTTGGTTAGGTCCTTTGAGACAAATTAAAGATGTTTTGTTTTCTTTAATGTCATCTAATCGAGTAAAATTAGGAAAGCCATAAAGCCTTGTTAAATTTAAATTTTATTTGAACTTGGAGCACATTAATGAGCTCATAGCCCTGGGATGCTTCATAGCCCTGGGATGCTACAAAATGAGTTAATGGCACATGGAAAAAATCAAAGAATTTAGTATTAGGAGGATTTGGAATTTGAAATCAATAAAGCTATCACATGAAGGTTTGAAGCCACATGGAAATATAGAAAGGCTTTGGGACAACAGTCATGAAGGCGTATAATGCCTTTTGCAATATATTTTTGGCAACAACTGTTGAAGAAAATCAACCCTAATCCTACCCTCTATCTGTCAGCAAATAGTGCCAACTCTTACTCCCTGCCCTCCCACCCCAAATAGAAGCCATTTCGGGTCTGAAATCTCTCAGCAGACTCACCCTTTTTTCTAAATGTCCTTATATTCCCACCATTCTAAGTTAGCCCCCTGTATTTAAGAGGAAGAGGTATTCCTCTTTCTTTTACAGACTGATCCTGGCCCCTGTGCTCAGGACTTTCATTTCTTTCTTCCTCCTCTGGTAAATGATTTTCTCAAGTTAATACACACCTCCACCCCTGATTTTTCAGATCCTCAGTCTCACACTGTCTGCTACCTCTTTTTTCACAGTTTAAAAAACAAGCTGAAAACTCACAAAACATGGCTATTCTACTTTACCACTCCCCTTAAGCTTTTCCCAGTCTCTTACTTCTTTTTTTCTCAAAACTACTTGAAAGAATGCTACAAAATGCTTGTAGATACTTCCCTGGTGGCTCAGACAGTAAAGCGTCTGTCTACAATGCGGGAGACCTGGGTTCGATCCCTGGGTCGGGAAGATCCCCTGGAGAAGGAAATGGCAACCCACTCCAGTACTATTCCCTGGAAAACCCCATAGATGTAGGAACCTGGTAGGCTACAGTCCATGGGGTGGCAAAGAGTCGGGCACGACTGAGCGACTTCACTTCACTTCACTTGAAAGAATGGTCTATCTCTGTTAAGATAAGGTCCTTTATTGAGCCCATCTTTGCATGAAATGTTCCCTTGGTATGTTGAATTTTCTTGAAGAAATCTCTAGTCTTTCACAGTCTATTGTTTTCCTCTATTTCTTTGCGCTGATCACTGAGGAAGGCTTTCTTATCTCTCCTTGCTATTCTTTGGAACTCTGCATTCAAATGGGTATATCTTTTCCTTTCTCCTTTGCTTTTTTGCCTGAACTTTAGACTGAGATTTTAATTGTAAACTTGATATTTCCACCTAGAAGTCTATTTAGAATGTCTAAAAACTTTTCTGGGCTCTACCTGATTCTGTCCTCAATTCAGCAGATGGCACATCCATGCTTCCATTTTCTTAGAATTTTGATTTAGAGAAGACCATTTACTTATAAGGGTAGATCTTTACTGTCTAAGAAAGAACGTTCCACAAAAAGGATGCTTCTCCTGTGAATTCTTTGGGGCTGATGTGTAAGTCTCAGAGCTGGTGTTCTGTGTTATCTTTGTCATGTTTAAACCTTCTGTGTGCATCATGCCTCCAGGTGTACTCAACACACTGCTCACCCTGACCCAAGTGGACTGCTTTCTTCATGGTCTAAATTTTGGCAAGTGAGTGTAGTATCTGAGACATCCTGTCTCAGCACTCTTTTGCTTTATATCCTAGCACTTCTAGTCTTAGTAGTAGTAGTAATCATTATTATCCTTTGATTATTATTATAGCTCAGCCCCAAGTGGAACAAAATATGGAATTTTAAATAGTGTATATGCATAAAATTCACTTCAAAGTAAAATTTTAAGAAGAGTAATTATGACCAGGTATCACAGTAGCAGAAGGATACTTCTTCCTAAACTTCATGTGACCTAGGAAGAAAATTTAATTTTATTATAATTCCACACACTGGTTAGAAAACTGAAAATTTACCAAACTCAGGCTTGACCCTTTGATTATGCTATTAAAGTTTTGAAGTAAATAATCAGTAGGACAATTGGAAGAGGATTATTTTACATTTCTTTGGGGAGACACTTTCTAAAACTTCCCCTCTACAGTCAGATGACAATTATGCAAAATACCTTCCTGCTAAAACCAACGTATTGTTTTGGCATATACAGCATGTAAAAATTCAAAGAGGAAGAGAAAAAATAATGGCAGCACCAGGGAGAATAGGATAGTAAATGTAAAAAGAAACCTGTGTAACTCAGTAAATGGACAGTGCATGAATGCAGACGACCTAAGAACGCATCACGGTGGCAGTCAGGATGAAGGCAGGTGATGAAGGGGTGACACTGAGGACCTAGATAATGGCTGAGACTTTGAAATGAATGATTCACAAAGAGCTATTACTGATCCCTAATGAAGAGGCTATGTTACCTAAAATGAGAACTCTGCAAGGAAAACACCTTTTTGAGCTGTAAAAATATGCCTAATTGACTAAAGATGTACTTTTTTTATTCATACTAATTACAGAGAAGGCAATGGCACCCCACTCCAGTACTCTTGCTTGGAAAATCCCATGGACGGAGGAGCCTGGAAGGCTGCAGTCCATGGGGTTGCTGAGGGTCGGACACGACTGAGCAATTTCACTTTCACTTTTCACTTTCATACATTGGAGAAGGAAATGGCAACCCACTCCAGTGTTCTTGTCAGGAGAATCCCAGGGACGGGGGAGCCTGGTGGGCTGCTGTCTATGGGGTCACACAGAGTCCGACACGACTGAAGCGACTTAGCAGCAGCATGTAGAAAGGCACCCTCATCACTCCATCAAGGAAGACACAAAAAGGTAGGTCTCAAATTAAGGTCATGGTGAGGATCAGAGTGCAAGTCCTTATACCTCCTTTTTCTTGAGATGAAGTTAGACCTTCAGCACATCATAAAAGATAATCAGTTATGACCCCGAATCATCAGAAAAGAATAAATGATTTTAGAACTGTCTACTGGGAAAGGTTTGCATCAAAATAATTAAAATAAAGTCTAGCAAACTTGGGTTCCTCAGAATGACTGGTTACATCTCAGATCTCTAGACAGTGAAGGCGTAACTATATGCTCCTTCCATGAAGACCTCTAGTTTGCAGAAATGAAAATCAAATAGAATAGTTTTCATCATTTTTTCCTTCATTAAAGTTAAATCCTAAGTAAAAAAATATATATTCAACAAATTTTGTTTTTAATGTAGGCTTAAAAGTACTAATGACCTATATTACACCTGGGAATCTTCCATATATTAAAGAGTAAGCCAGGAATGTTACACACCGGGTGACTACCAGCAACTAAGCTGTTCAGATTTCAGTGTATGGGAAGTATTCAGGTCATCTGAAAATGACTTTTCTGCCCCAGTTAATTTAAAACTTAAAAATCTTGAATTAAGTGCTGAGCAACCACTGTGGCAATGGCTAATTATTTAAATTTCAGTAGGAAGCAAACGGACTGGGAAAGAAGATTGAGGAGGAAAACAGGTGAGACAGGGTTTTCTGTTTTTCTTTTTTGTTTTATTAATTTTTACGGGCATACAGTCACTTTAACATTGTGTTAATCTCTGCTGTACAGCAAAGCGATATACATACATCTCCTCTTTCTTGAATTTCCTTCCCAATTAGGTCATCACAGAGCACTGAGTAGAGCTCCCTATGCTATACAGTAAGTTTTCATTAGTTATCTATTTTATATATGTTGTTTACTTGCTAAGTTGTTCCTGACTCTTTTGTGACCCCATGGACTGTAAACTGTGATGCTCCTCTGTCCATGAGATTTCCCAGCTAAGAATACTACAATGGGTTGCCATTTCCTTCTCCAGGGGATCTTCTTGACCCAGGAATTGAACCTGTGCCTCCTGCGTTGGCAGGAGGATTCTTTACCAATGAGCTACCTGGGAAGCCCATTTTATACATAGCAGTGTGTATCTAGGGCTTCCCAGGTGGCACTAATGGCAAAGAAACCCCCCTGCCAATGCAGGAGATGCTGGAGACTTGGGTTCAATCCCTGGGTCAGGAAATCCCCTGGAGGAGGGCATGGCAACCCACTCCAGTATTCTTGCCTGGAGAATCCCATAGACAGAGGAGCCTGGAGGGCTACAGTCCATAGGGTCTCAAAGAGTTGGACATGATTGAAGTGACTTAGCACACACATAATGTGCATATATGTCACTCCCAATTTCCCGATTCATCCTGCTTCCCCTGCTTCTCTGGGTATCCATAGTTTGTTCTCTATACTGATATCTCTATTTCTGCTTTGCAAATAAGTTCATGTGTACCATTTCTCCAGATTCCACATATAAGCAATATTATATGATATTTGTTTTTCTCTTTCTGACTTATTTCACTGTATGACAGTTTCTAGGTCCATTTATGGCTTTGCAAATGGAACAATTTCATTCCTTTTAATATTCCATTTTATATATGAACCACATCTTTTTTTTTTTTTAATTTACTGTGGATTCCTACTACTCAAAGTGTGGTCCGTAGGCCAGTAGCTCTAGCACTACTTGGGAACATGTTAGAAATGCAGACCCTCAGGCCTCAGCCCAAGCTCATTAAACCAGAATGCATCTTAACAAGATCCCTGTAAAGGCATGGCCATTTGACAAGCACCTCAGGGAGCATATCAGACAACAGATGGGTTTCCACTCTGACAGTGTTTAAGGCAAGAGCAGGCAGCCTTTTGGCTCTACTCAGTGAGACTGCGTTTCTGAACTGTAGATGTACATACTCTCAGTACTTGGGAATACAGTCTATTTGGAATCAACAGTCATCTAGTGAGAGCTCTGTGACAAATGTGCTTGTTCACACAATCAAATGAGGACAGTCAGTGCCTGTGAGACGGGGTGTGGGAGATGAAGATGAACACCAAACTTGTTATTTCATTTTTTTTAAGTTTGAAAGAAATAGACTTTGCTCGATTTTGGTTTTCTAAAACCATTCTTGTAAAAATCACCATATGATATTGCTTATCATGTAAAATCTAAAAAAATACAACAAACTAGCGAATAAATCAAAAAAGAAGCAGACTCACAGATACAGAGAACAAACTAGCGGTTACCAGTGGGGAGACACAGGAAGAGGGGCAATATAGGGGTGAAGCCAAAAGGGTTATTATGAAATTGTATGAAATCATGTATGTGAAACTTTTGAAAATTTTAAAGCACTACAGAAATTTAAAAAATCTTTCATCTGATTAAAAGAATAAAATAAAGAACAAAACAGAACCTATATTTCTGTAAAACCTGTTGCTATGTATTCATTCAAGAGTAAATTGTTAAGTATTGTAGCTTATCTTTTGACATGACTGATAATGTTATGAGCTGATGCCCATGCATTTCTTTCCCAAGTAGATAATTCCATTTACCACAGCATCATAGTACAAATTAAAGTTTCAATGATTGCATTCATATGCATGTAGTATATATATATATATCAGGGCTTTTAAAATAGAGTAGCATCTTGCTATTGCTTATTATTACATGGATTTGAAAATCTGATTGAAGTACTTCATTCCAGTGAAAGACACGGTCTATTGGTCACAGATGGTGACTGCAGCCATGAAATTAAAAGACGCTTACTCCTTGGAAGGAAAGTTATGACCAACCTAGATAGCATATTCAAAAGCAGAGACATTACTTTGCCAACAAAGCTCCACCGAGTCTAGGCTATGGTTTTTCCTGTGGTCATGTATGAATATGAGAGTCGGACTGTGAAGAAGGCTGAGCGCCGAAGAATTGATGCTTTTGAACTGTGGTGTTGGAGAAGACTCTTAAGAGTCCCTTGGACTGCAAGGAGATCCAACCAGTCCATTCTGAAGGAGATCAGCCCTGGGATTTCTTTGGAAGGAATGATGCTAAAGCTGAAACTCCAGTACTTTGGCCACCTCATGCAAAGAGTTGACTTATTGGAAAAGACTCTGATGCTGGGAGGGATTGGGGGCAAGAGGAGAAGGGGACGGCAGAGGATGAGATGGCTGGATGGCATCACTGACTCGATGGACGTGAGTCTGGGTGAACTCCGGGAGTTGGTGATGGACAGGGAGGCCTGGCGTGCTGCGATTCACGGGGTCTCAAAGAGTCGGACACGACTGAGCGACTTAACTGATCTGATCTGTTGGTCT
>NW_011495013.1:6974530-6984660 GCF_000754665.1 Bison bison bison
CAGGAGGAGAAGGGGACGACAGAGGATGAGATGGCTGGATGGCATCACTGACTCTATGGACATGAGTCTGAGTGAACTCCGGGAGTTGGTGATGGACAGGGAGGCCTGGCGTGCTGCGATTCATGGGGTCTCAAAGAGTCGGACACGACTGAGCGACTTAACTGATCTGATCTGTTGGTCTACCTATTTATTTTAAGGCACATACTTTGAAAGAAAATTATTGTAGCCTTATGCCTGAGGGAAGAAAGGAAAGAAAAGTTTAAATTTTTTTCCTTGATCATTTCAGTGATTTTTTTTTTTCTTTGAAAGAAATTGTGCTATTTTCTGTTCTTTGCTCTACTTTCTTCTTTCACATCTATGTTTCCATTCTGTTTCCCATTTAGAGGACTGGGTCCACTAGAAGCGATGGTGAAAGAAAAAGAGAAAAGCAAAAATTTAAAGCATGGCAACCTTAAAGCAGTGACTGTTATACATGGGGAAAATTAAAATTAAAATCACCTGGGGAGTTTAAAAAATGCTGGCAGAAGGGCTCAGTTCAGTTCAGTCGCTCAGTTGTGTCCAACTCTTTGTGACCCCATGAATCACAGCACGCCAGGCCTCCCCGTCCATCACCAACTCCGGGCTCACCTTCTATAAATTCTGTTATTGGTCTGGGGTGGGGTCACAGTATCAGTAGTTTTAAAATATCTCCCTTCTAAAATCTTTGATCTTAAGAATAAAGCAATTTAAACGTGGATATTGACACTGAAGTGAAAATTAAATTATCTGTATTGACATAGGATTTCTATATGGATGTGGTTCACAGAACAAACCAAGTCAAGACCTCTCAGGAGAATATGTCCATTTTCAAGGTTATAGATGTTCACGCATCACACAATTATGAGTAATGAATGGACTTTTTGAAACTACAGCACCAGTGCAGTCAGTCAAGCCTAACAGTGTACTAAAATGATTTTGGGAAGAGTATCTGTAGACATCTGGAAGAGAAAGGATCTGACTATTGTATGATCTATTGTAATTGTAGAAGTGACCTGGTAAAATAAGAATTGTTCTTGAATTATATATCAGTGTTCAGTTTCATTGACAGGAATGTCAGAAAATAAATGCTCATGAGGAAGTGAGTTTAACTGATTCAGTAGAGAGGGGAAGGACCAATTAAAACCTGCTTTGTTCCCAGGTGTCTGCTTTGCATTCAGATATAGCATCCTCCCAAGTCACCCAACTCCCACATTTTGGAAGTTAGAAGATGAACACAAAAATTGTTATTTCATTTTTCTGTTCTAAGGACACCACGGGGTGGCAGGGGAGGTGGTACGGGTAGCGCTGGTAAATCTTAGAGGTTCAAGTCAGATTGCTTGAGTTTAAATTCCTTTTGGACCACTACAGTTTTGTGACCTGAGTGAGTAACTACCATGGTCCTTTGATTTCCTTCACTACAAAATGGAGTAAAGCAATTGGGTTTTGGTGAATATTCTATAGGAAATTTCTGTTAAGTGCCTGGTCCATAATATATAGTCAGTAAATATTAGCAGTCATTATTATCAAGTTTGGATCCTAAGTGAACCAAAGCCTTTGGTTTAGCATGGGTGTTCAGTTCTAGAAGATCAAAGTTCCATTCAAAATTGTGTCTTTAAGTGTTTGGTTAATACCTAAAGCCTTTAGACAAAACAATGCACTGTATTTTTACTTCCTCTAAGGAAGGAATGATGCTCAAGCTGAAACTCCAGTACTTTGGCCACCTCATGCGAAGAGTTGACTCATTGGAAAAGACTCTGATGCTGGGAGGGATTGGGGGCAGGAGGAGAAGGGGACGACAGAGGATGAGATGGCTGGATGGCATCACTGACTCTATGGACATGAGTCTGAGTGAACTCCGGGAGTTGGTGATGGACAGGGAGGCCTGGCGTGCTGCAATTCATGGGGTTGCAAAGAGTCGGACACGACTGAGCAACTGAACTGAACTGAACTGAAGGAAGTTGGAAGCAAAATGGTCATCCATCAGAGCATCAAGAAGAAACTTATGGAAATCTAACTATAAATCTGAGATCTCTTCATCTATCTACGTAACCACTTAGCTATGCATGGAAAATAGTCTATATGGTAGAAGTGAACAACTATAAGGCTAACTTTATAGACAACTTGATTATGAAACCAATTTTCATAAAAGGAAGTCCACTTTCCATTGCCTTTTATTTTCTAACTTTTAAAGATCAGAGAGTTTTCAGAAAGACTGCTTTTCCACAGTTTCAGAAAAGCAGCCTGGAAAAAGGAATAAATTAATTCAGGAAAGATTCCCTTCTTCCTACACCCACCACTCTACAGATCAAAAAAGCTACGGGCACTAAAATTCATTAACATTTCTATGAACATAAATGTGAAATATTCATTTTCATTAAGTAGTCTACTGAATATAGCAAAATCAAATTTATCTAAGGAGATATCCAATGCTGCTAATTTCCTTGACAATGGGGACATAAAGCAAGGGAAGCCATGAATCATTCATGAAGTTCAATTTACTTCTGTTATTTTGGGTGTTTAGCATCCATGAATAGAAATTGTGCAGCATGTTGTAGATGCTATTTTTAAGTTATTTCAGATCAGAATTAATGATTTGGCAGGCAGCAATAAAGTAAGAATGACTCAAAGGCTTTGCTTGTAATTGTCCTACATTGCATATTTTTTTGCGAGTATATGTTCATGTATTCATAACTTTTTTATTGGTTCAATGTCCTTGATAAATCAGAATCACTTTATAACCAGTACTTTAGGCAAGCACATAAAGTAATTCATTGGTAATGTTAGTAAATTAAAGAAACTCATAGAGTTCTGGATTTTAGGGCTGAAAGAGATCTTCAAGTTTATATAATTAACAGCCCTCTGCATTAAGACTGGTAGGTGGCCATTTACAATTAATTGAAGTGTCTTGTAGGAGGGGAAATCTTTCTTAAGGAGAGACTAGTTCCATGAATGGGCCCTTCTGCTCATTAGATAGGATTTTCTCTTTAGTTCCACATCTACCTTCTGGCCACTTCTGTTACCTGTCAGCTTGGTTGCTGCTGTATTATTACCAGCACTTACTTATTTGCATACAGAGTGGCTTGTGGTCACCACTAAAAAAGTGCTATTTGAATTGAATGGGTTCAAGTCTAGCACTCTGGGTGTGATGATTCATTTTATATCAACTTGACTGGGCCACAGGGTGCCCTGATACTGGTCAGGCATTATTCTGTGTATTCCTTTGAGGGTGTTTTTGGATAAGATTAGCATTTAAATAGGTACACTGAGTAGATTGCCCCCCTAATGTGTGTGGGCCTCACCCAGTCAGTCAAATGCCTGAATTAAAAGGAAAAGACTGACCCACTACAGAGTAAGAGAGACTTCCTCTTGCCTGTCTATCTTTGCATTGGGACTATCAGCCCTTTCCTGCTTTCAGACTCAGTTTGAAGCATCCACTCCTTCTGAATCTCAAGGCTCCTGGCCTTCAAACCTGAAGTGTATCAGCTCTTTAGTTTGCTGACTCATCCTGCAGATTTATGGTTTATCAGCTTCCATCATCACATGAGCCAATTCTTATAATAAATCTTGTTTTCTCTATATATCTCATCGGTTCTTTTTCTCTGGAGAATCCTGACTAACACACTGGAAAATACCAAACATAAGATTTCTCTATTATGATAGCATTTAAAACATTCAGAAATGGTTATTATGCCTCCCTAAAATTTTCTTCCCAGATATCTTGGTCTCCTTCTCTGAAGCGAATTATCTTTATATGGCATTACATGTGGGTTTGATCCCTGGGTTGGGAAGATTCCCTTGGAATAAAAAATGGCAACCCACTCCAGTATTCTTGCCTGGAGAATTCCATGAACAGAGAAGCCTGCTGGGCTACAGATCATAGGGTCACATGGAGTTGGACAAGAATTAGCATCATGCATGCACGCACACAAGAAAAGGACACAGTTCTACACATGTGAATTTACAAGGGCAGACTTTTGTAGAACAGCTCCTGCCTCATGTCTGGACACTATACTTACATTATTTTCAGGTGATAAGGTAACATCTTATGTACATAAAAATTAGCATTTCAACTCTGTAAATAACACATTTTTTTTCAGGGAATTTTCTATAGTTAAGTTAGACCTATTTTCATTCTGATCCCAAAGAAAGGCAATGCCAAAGAATGCTCAAACTACCACACAATTGCACTCATCTCACACGCTAGTCAAGTAATACTCAAAATTCTCCAAGCCAGGCTTCAACAGTACGTGAACCGTGAACTTCCATATGTTCAAGCTGGATTTAGAGAAGGCAGAGGAACCAGAGATCAAATTGCCAACATCCACTGGATCATCAAAAAAACAAGAGAGTTCCAGAAAAATATCTACTTTTGCTTTATTGACTATGCCAAAGCCTTTGACTGTGTGGACCACAACAAACTGTGGAAAATTCTGAAAGAGATGGGAATACCAGACCACCTGACCTGCCTCTTGAGAAATCTGTACACAGGTCAGGAAGCAACAGTTACAACTGGACATGGAACAACAGACTGGTTCCACATTGGGAAAGGAGTATGTCAAGGCCGTCTATTGTCATCGTGCTTATTTAACTTATATGCAGAGCACATCATGAGAAACGCTGGGCTGGATGAAGCACAAGCTGGAATCAAGATTGCCAGGAGAAATATCAATAACCTCAGATGTGCAGATGACACCACCCTTATCACAGAAAGCGAAGAAGAACTAAAGAGCCTCTTGATGAAAGTGGAAGAGGAGAGTGAAAATGTTGGCTTAAGCCAACATTGAGCTTAAGCTCAACATTCAGAAAACTAAGATCATGGCATCTGGTCTCATCACTTTATGGCAAAAAATGGGAGAACAGTTGAAACAGTGACAGACGTTATTTTTTGGGCTCCAAAATCACTGAAGATGGTGACTGCAGCCATGAAATTAAAAGACGCTTACTCCTTGGAAGAAAAGTTATGACCAACCTAGACAGCATATTAAAAAACAGAGACATTGCTCTGCCAACAAAGGTCTGTCTAGTCAAAGCTATGATTTTTCCAGTAGTCATGTATGGATGTGAGAGTTGGACTATAAAGAAAGTTGAGCGCCGAACAACTGATGCTTTTAAACTGTGGTGTTGGAGAAGACCCTTGAACTACAATCCTTTCGAGTGCAAGGAGATCCAACCAGTCCATCCTAAAGGAAATCAGTCCTGAATATTCATTGGAAGGACTGATGTTGAAGCTGAAACTCCAGTACTTTGGCCACCTGATACAAAGAGCTGACTCATTTGAAAAGACCCTGATGCTGGGAAAGTTTGAAGACAGGAGGAGAAAGGGACAACAGAGGGTGAGATGGTTGAATGGCATCACCAACTCAATGGACGTGAGTTTGAGTAAGCTCTGGGAGTTTGTGATAGACAGAGAGGCCTGGTGTGCTGCAGTCTATGGGGTCACAAAGAGTTGGACAGGACAGAGTGACTGAACTGAAAAGTTCAGCATAGAACTGAAAGTGAAAGTGAAAGTGAAAGAGTCGCTCAGTCGTGCCCGACTCTTTGTGACCCTGTGGACTGTAGCCCCCCAGGCTCCTCTGTCCATGGGATTCTCCAGGCAAGAATACTGGAGTGGGTTGCCATTTCCTTCTCCAGGGGATCTTCCCAACCCAAGGATCAAACCTGGGTCTCCTGCATGGCAGGCAGATGCTTTATCCTCTGAGCCACCAGGGAACTCGTTGAACTGAAAGCTGAACTGAAAGTTCAGGGTACAGGTCCTTTCTAGAAATGTATATTTATAATTCATGAGCTTCTAGATGTATGTAAAGCCATGCATCTAGATGATGCCACCAAGGTAATTAGTGTAGCTAGAGAAGAGGTCCAAGTGCTGACCCTTGGCCAAATTAATACTTAGAGTTTAGAAAAATGATAGAAGCACAGGTATGGCAATTACTATGTGCAAATACTTTGCATATAATAATTTATTTAATCTCAACCATGACTCCTTCATTAGGTACTATTATTGTACCCATTTTACCAATGAGGAAACTAAATCACAGTGGCATTACCTCATTGGTCCATGTTCACATCTAGTAAGTGGGAGAATCACATCACTAAAGGAGCCTAAAAGGGGTGATCAATGAGGCAGGAGGAAGCCTAAGAGAGAAGAGTGTTCAGGAATCGAAGTAAAAAGCATCCTAGAAAAAAAGAGGTGACGAGTCAAATACACATTTTAAAACAAGCTAACTAAGAACTGAGAATGGACTATTGTGTTTGGCAACATGAAGGGCTGGGAGTGAAAATCTAAATGCAGTGGATGTAAAGAAAGATAGGAGAAGAGAATGTGACCTTACTTGTAACATGCTTGGTACAGTGCTTAGCATAGTTTTACTACTCAATAAATAGGAGTCACAACCATCATCAAAGTACAGAGCAATCAGCTATTTGCTCTCAGAGAATTCTGAGCTGCTCCAACTTTTGTATCAGTTGTAAAGACTCTTTTCTTCAGTTTTGTCACATTTATCATCACTCTGTTGTCACTGTTGTCAAAGTCATCATCACTTTCCCTTCTTCATTTCCAACCATTTTCTCCCATCTCTTGGTTTTCACCTTAAAAGCTGATTTTGTACATCACTAGCCAATCAAAGCTCTCTTCTCCTCTCCTCTTGAGCTGATTGATGACAGAGTGCCAGGAGCAACTGCTTGTCTCACTCTTGTTGGCTCTATTTGTCTCTTTCTAGGTTCCTAGAGGTTTCTGATTCTTTCATCATAGCCAAGTGTTTATTGTTCACATACCATTCCTGACACTGTCAATACTTCTGGGATGGCAAGCAGACTATATCATAGTCCCCCAAGGCTCATTCCTAAAGTAGCATTTGTATAAATGCATGAATGCCATTCTTGGGAGTTTTCAATTATTAATAGAAACTAGATCATTCACCAGCAGCATTCTGTTGCTATTCTAACTTAGCATCAAAGTCCAATACATTTTTCGTCAGATTCATAGTCCAATGACTCAATTCCTTTTAGATTAAGTTGGGATCACTTGAAAAGACTCTGTGGGCACCTCTCTCTCCCTAACATTGGCAGTTTAAACACAGCTACTGGTTTCAGCATACTCCTGTGCACCTCATTGCTAAATAGAATATTTTTGAACATTCTTTTGTGTGAACTATGGAGCACCATACAGACAATTTATCAGCCTGCTTTACAGACAAGGAAGTGATGTGGCAAAGAATTTGGCCCACAGTTCCTCTCCCTAATTCTCAGGAAGGAAATCTCCATTATCTGTTGCATTTGAAAAACTGTGGCCGCTGTACAACAATACGTAGAGTCTCCATTTCCTTAAGCAAATAAAGGGGTGGCCCAACCACTGGTAAACTTTCCAAAAATGTCTTTTTGTTAGTTTAACAGTCTTTACCTAAATGTTTGAGGAATCAAGCAGAACATCAAAAAAACTAGGTTAATAATTCAAATGTTTATTCACCCACACACTTTCATCATTAACTATCCCAGGCAGAACAAAGTCTCTCTCCAGATGTACCTTACAGTAGATTATAGAAGGATGGGGAAAAAATCAAAACAAAGTCACTGATGTAAAATATAATGCAGGAGTATGATATGCTGTGACAAGTATGCTGAAGAAGAGAAAGATGGGGTGGAGGGATGGAGAGGCATGTGAAGAGAGACAGACATATGCACATGCTGTTTGTGGATCAGGAGTTATACAAATCCAATAATGTTAGCACAAAGAAAAATAAGCCAGAGTGTATCTATATTTCATAGGCACAGCTGTTGAAAGATCTGTTCAATGCCAACAGACTCTCAGCCATTACCAACCATGGGCTCCTGTCTTCCCCTGGCTCTTGTCCATTGCCCTGTCTTGCCTCATTGCAATGAATTAACTGGGTCCACTTTTAATAAATCACATGTGTGAAATCCTAACTGTGATCATTCAATAACTTCAGGATAGCATAATTGCCAGTAAGGATGGAAAATTAAAAGTTATCTCATTGGTTTTGGGAAACTGATTTGATGTATTCCTTCCCAATACTCAAGATCAAGTATGACTACAGCAGTGACCTTCTGAGTGGAGAACAGTTTGCACCTCCACTCTATGGGGTCTGAAAACCATCCTATGCTGAAGCAATACATATTTTCTCAGTTTTTCCATGGAGTCTCAGCCCCACAGTATGACACCCTGTCTCAGTCACTGCCCTGTTTGTTGACAGCCACGTTGGGTTAAGTCTCCCAGAGGTGGGTGTGCATATGATTGCCATATTTACACTCAGGCATAGTAGAAATGCTTTAGTTCTCTAGAAGTTACTTTTATTGAACTTTTATCAATCTCCATTATTATTTGCATTTAACTAGTATGTGAATGTGGTTCTAGAGAATAATAACATATATACACAATGCTTTCATACATTTTCATTTGAGTCCCCCAAAGACTACATTCCTAAAGAAGCATTTGTACAGATGCCTGAATGCCATTCTCAAGGGGTCTCAAGAAATATAAGACAGATGTCATGACTCACGTCATGGTGATGCAGTCACCAAGCCCAGGAGAAGTTAAATGAATTTGCCAAATATGCAGGGTTAAAAAGCAACCGAGACCAGACTAAATTATGGACAATATGAGTTGAGAATCTGTTCTTTTCACTCTAGGAAATTGTGCCCTTTTGAACTGAGTTCTTCTAAGAGAGCAAAATAAGACACTTTTGAAAACTTTATCAACTTTCTTAGGCCTCAAATGTATTGCTGAATGTTGAAGAGCAATCGTTTACTAAGTAATGCCTAGTACTCTGTTGCTCAGTCATGTCCGACTCTTTGCGGCCCCATGGACTATTATAGCCTGCCAGGCTCCTATGTCCATGGGCTTTTCCAGGCAAGAATACTGGAGTGGATTGCCACTTCCTACTCCAGAGGATCTTCCCCACCCAGGGATTGAATCCACATCTCTTACATCTCCTCCATTGGCAGCTGGATTCTTTACCACTAGAGCCACCTGGAAAGCCCAAATAATACCTAGATGGCTTGTTAAAAAAAAAAAAAAAACTCATGGTTTTCCCCCAAGGTGCTAACCAAGTATATAAATGCATTTAGTTGAAGCTTGAAAGTGGAAGTGAAGTCGCTCAGTCGTTTCCTACTCTTTGGGACAATCCCATGGACTGTAGCCTACCAGGCTCTTCTGCCCATGGGATTTTCCAGGCAAGAATACTGGAGTGAGTTGCCATTTCCTTCTCCAGGAGATCTTCCCAACCCAGGGATTGAACCCGGGTCTTCTGCATTGTAGGCTTTACCACTTTACCGTCTGAGCCACCATGCTCAAATTTAACATTTGAGATTCTATTTCAAGTCAAGTTTCTATCAAGAAAACAGAAGAGCTATTTGATGTATTCAAGATAATGTAGGTTTTAACATAAAGAACTAAGAGCATACATGAAGACTGGAAAAGCTGGTGAGCCAAGGTGAAAGAAATCAACTGCAGCAATTTCAGCCTGAAGCACCCAAGCAAAAGAAGGTGTTGCAAGACTAAGGATCCCCAGGAAGACCCCACCAATTATCTCTGACTCTTTATCAAGGTAGAAGTACTCAAGAGCTCCCCAGCAAGTCACTGAATCTTGCATCCACCCATGAATCTAGCAGCAATTCTCCCCAGAAAATAATGGTCTGTCCTCCGTCTTCCAATGCTGACATGAATGCCTCTCTTTGGTAAACTCAAGGACAGAAATGGTATGGACCTAACAGAAGCAGAAGATATTAAGAAGAGATGACAAGAATACACAGAAGAACTGTATAAAAAAAGAGCTTCACGACCCAGATAATCACGATGGTGTGATCACTCACCTAGAGCCAGACATCCTGGAATGTGAAGTCAAGTGGGCCTTAGAAAGCATCACTACAAACAAAGCTAGTGGAGGTGATAGAATTCCAGTTGAGCTATTCCAAATCCTGAAAGACGATGCTGCGAAAGTGCTGCACTCAATATGCCAGCAAATTTGAAAAACTTAGCAGTGGCCAGAGGACTGGAAAAGGTCAGTTTTCATTCCAATCCCAAAGAAAGGCAATGCCAAAGAATGCTCAAACTACTGCACAATTGCACTGATCTCACATGCTAGTAAAGTAATGCTCAA